>NC_092045.1:80949620-81000883 GCF_003086295.3 Arachis hypogaea | reverse complement strand
AAGTGTTCTACACCTATTTTTATTCCCCTAAAAATAAAATACCTCAACCACATCACAACTCACCCTACACCCCAAAACCCCAAGGCTGGTTCATTTGCTCCTTGTGGCCAAAATTTCCAAGAGAGAAAAAGAGAGAAAAGTTCTTAGTTCCAAATCTTCAAAGCATCATTTCTGCTGAACTAAAACTCAAATCAAAATTCCAATCTGACCAAATGATCCTCTCTTCTTTTTCCACATGATCATATGACTTATTAAGGCTGGAATCAAGGTGAGTTGGCTGCACCATCTCTCTTTTGATTCAGTTTCAAGGAAACATGCTCAAACATGTGTTTTCTTGATGTTCTTCCTTAGGAATCATGCTTAACTTGACTTGAGGCCAAGAAACGTGACTTTCCAGCAAGTCTAAGGTTATAAATCACTTCCTAACATGATGAGTGAGATTTGGTTGGTTGAGGGTTTTGGATTTAAAGTTTTCTTGATGTGATTTAGGAAGAAAAAGTGCTAAAGGACCACCTGAAAGTCTAACTGAATTAGGAGCAGCAAAATCAGGTAGGTGTCACGAAATTAATCTTGATTATTTGTGTTTGAATTGTGTGAATGTTGTATGATTTGGCTGTGCTAAAAATTGGTTGCATATATGATTGATTCTTGGTGAAAATTTGGTGAAATTTTGATGAAATTTGATGAAATTCAAGCTTTAAAGTTCATGTTCTTGGGCAGTTGGAAAAACGAAATCCTAGGCTTAAATTGAAGTTAAATTTGTGTTAAAATCATGTAGAAAATATGGTGTTTTAGTGGCTGCTAATTTATTATGAATTATGGTAAAAATCGGTTGCTGAAAAGACTGAAAAACGGGTAAAAACAGAGAAAGAATCTGAAGAATTTATGAAGAACATGTAGAACACTTTGAGTGTGATGAAGAACAATGAAGAACAGGCTTTAGATCCTTAAAAGGGCAAGGAAGTAAAATTTTTTGTGTTTAAGGCGTTATTTGGTAATTTCTGAAAGTTAGGGTGGTTAAAGTAGAAATATTAAAAGTTATCGGGGTAAAAAGTGAATTTTAAAGGTAAAAAGGTAAAGGAAGGTTAATTTTCAAAAATTTAATAATAAAATAATAAATAATAATAAAATATTAAGTAATAATATTTAATTAAAAATAATATTTTAATAAAAATAATAAAATAATGCGAAAAGGCAGTTTTCTGTAAAAGCTTTAGAAAGACAACTTTAAGCGCAGAATCTCATAATTACCTTCATAAAACACTTAGGGAGTGGTAAGAACATATTAGTGAGGCAAAGATAAAAGAAAGATAAAAGCTAAAGAAAAGATAAAAACCAAGGAAGAAGTCTGTAAAGTTTTAACAACAAAAAACAGACAGAGACTAGCGAACGAACTAGGGCAACATAGTTAGTCTTTGAGTTACGACTAGGTTAGGTATAATATGAAAAGTTAAACTGTTTCAGTATAGACTTAATGAACCTATACTTGGGACAGGCTAACTATTCATATCGAGATTTACATAACCTTTAAATACACATGTTAAATAGAAGAATCAGAGCAGAGTAAAGAGATTAAGAGCAGAGGACTTATTGAAAAGTTAATTGTTGCTTGAGGCAACCCAAGGGATATTGTTTGCTTATTTGTTGCTTAATGCAACCCAAGAGATAATGTTTATTTATCTGTTGCTTAAAGCAACCAAGAGCTTCTGTAGGGAAACTAAGATACCTACAGCAATTTTCTGTTCCAAGAGTATATTTCCTGCGAGTAGAAAGCAGAGGCTGTCTCAATAGAGCTGCTAATAACTATATGCACATTTATTTGAACGAAAAATCGTATTCGGGAAATCGTGAACTCGTGACTGGATAAATGTCGGGAATGCAAGTGCTAACCGACACATGAGCTCTTGGCCTGTACTAGGGTTAGACATGCATCATTCTTGTCTGCGCATCATTCTCTGTTGTTTTTCTTCTTGTGTGTGAACTATTTTTTTATGTTTGTCTGCTTGAGTGCTATGTCTGTGCTTTATTTCCTTGTGTTCTTCTGTTTGTGTTTTATTTTCTGTTTTTCTATCTATTTATAACTATTGTTTACTACTTTACTGTATTCTAGTATCCATCTGCTAATCAGAATCGAATAAATGAATGTAACTAACAACCCCGACCCTACTAAGAACTCCCCAGTTCTTACCCCTTCTATCCCTTCTTCCCCTCAGATGGAGACGGGCGTGATATTCTATGAGTTTGAGCACCCCTATGTCTACGAGGATCCGATACATCACAGTTACTTCATCATAGGATTGGAGCCTCGTATTAGACGATACGCGTTACCTGATCGAGCTTTTTAACATCCTCTGTCTAGCCCACATTTTGACCCCGATGCTCCTTACGACTCTTCCTTATCCTGGTTACATCCTGACGCACTTGTACATCCTTTTCCTGATGATCCTGAGCACCCTATACCAGCTCAACCTTTGAATGAGGTGGAATCTGAGCCTATCTTTCCTGATGAGCCCGAGTTAGCTGGTGACTACGTACTGGTGATACCACCAGAGTGGGACTTTCCCCCTGAGCCGATCCCTATTTTTCCACAGCCCGATGAGCCAGCACTACCAGACGGTGGGGTAGCCCCTATATACACGAACGGACCTGTGCTCGCGAATGGTTTTGTACATAGTGACAGCAGTATTTCCGGTGGATCTCAGGGTTTAGCTGTAGTTGCAGACGATGAGGAGGAGGAGGATCCTGAGATAGAGATAGAGCAGGATAAGGAGATGGACGAGCCTCCTGGCGATTCTCTGAATGGCCACGTGTAGATATAGTCTAACAACAGAAGGGGCATTCTTTTGATGACACTCTAGTCTGACATTATCTATTAGTTAGTCTCTCACTTGTGTTAGTACACCCGAGAGCTAGGAGCTATATAGTGGTTAGGCTAGCCTGGGCACCAGTTTAGCAGCTTTTTTTGTATGGGCCAGGCCCTAGAAGTGTCGTGTATAGATTATCTACGTAGGATGACGAGGATGTAAACTGACTTGATCTTGTGTAAACGCTACATATTTTGTTATAGTGTATATGATGTATATTATCAGTTATATTTCTATGTTTCTTTATGCTACTTTCCTTTTACTCTCAATGTATGCGTGATTATTTTATCTCTTCTCCTCAACGAATAAAAAAAAAGTTACTCGTAAAATTGGCATCGTTCTAACAAGGAACAGGCTCATATACTAAATATTATTTAATAATTAGGAAGGATAAGTTAGTAACACTTAGCTTCTTGTATGACCATGGCATACTGGGAGTTGGGTCGTTACAATTTGGTATTAGAGCAGTTCGTTTCCCATAGAGCCTGGGGAGTGGACTGACTGTGCTTCATTGCACACTCTGTTGTGTGTCTCATGCTTATAGGATATCTATGTGATATGTGTTACATGATTGTCTCTGTGTTTTCATTCTGGGAATGTTCACACTTGACTTGAATTGTTAAGACTGATCACCTTAATAATGATTGTTTGGTGTGAACAGGACCATGATGGGTTCACAGAGACGAGGCGTATGGGAAGGAATTCCTAATGTTCACCACGAGAGGGAACAGGAAACGTTTATGACTACTATGAACGCTGTGGCTGAGGCAGTGCGTGAGGCTGTAGTAGCAGCAACTAGGGCTGTTGAACGTCTTGGGGTGAGAAACGGGAATGAGAATCAACATGGAGAAGATAGTGGAAATGATGAGAATAACTTGGGGCATCTCGAAAGACCTATGACCCTTGCGACCTTTCTGAAGGTTAAACTGCCTAAGTTTAAATGTACACTCGTTGCGACTGATGCTGACAATTGGTTTCGAGCTATCGAATGATCACTACGAGCACGGCATGTTTCGGTAGGCCAACACATGGAGTTCGCTACTTATATGCTGGAAGGAGAAGCTGAGCATTGGTGGCAGGGGATACAGCGATTGTTGCAACAAGATGAAGGCGATGTTCCTTGGAATACTTTTAAGGATGAATTTTTTAAGAAGTATTTTCCGAGGGCAGCTCGTGACGCTAAGGAGATGGAACTTATGCAGCTAAAACAGGGTAACACAACTGTTGCAGAATATGCCCGTAAGTTTGATGACTTGTGCCGTTTCTCCAAGATTTGCCAACGGAATCCTGCTGATTTTGAAGAATGGAAGTGCTTAAAGTTCGAAGGGGGTCTTCCTGAGGATCTGATGAGTTCAGTAGTCCCATTGGAGATACGAGATTTTGCTGAGCTGGTTAATAAGTGTAAGTTAGTGGAAGAATGTGCTAAGAAGGTAATTGCATCTAAAGTAAGTCGTCAAGGATTTCCACCAAGGAACTACAATAGTTATAATTGGCAACCACGAAGGACAAACTTCAAGACACCTGGTGTGCCACAGTGAAGGAATCCACAAGTTGGTAACGCTCCTGCTCGCCCTATGGGTGGAAACGGAGGTAGACCAAGGCAGGATAATGGTAAACGACCCCAACAGGTACAGGTGAATACTACATGTAGGCAGTGTGGGAAAGATCATGGTAACAGACCCTGCTTGTTTAGAACATCCAAGTGTTATATTTGTAATGAACCAGGACATATGGCTAAGAATTTCTCAAAGAGGTTTACTCAGAATCCAGCGCGAACCCAGCAACAAGGTCAAGTGTTTGCTATGACTGCTGATGATGCTATGCAATCAGACGCCCTGATCCAAGGTCAGTGTTATGTTAAAAATCGATTTCTAACTGTACTATAAGATTCGTGTGCATTGCATTCCTTTATTTCTTTAACTGTTGCTTGTGAGTTGGGACTAGATTTCTCTGAGTTGAACTTTGATCTAATTGTCCATACCCCTACATCCCAAAATGCTTTGACCAGTTTAGCGTGCCTGCAAGTACCATTCAATATTAGGAACAGGACTTTTATACATGATCTAATCTGTTTGCCTCTATATGGTTTAGAAGTTATTCTAGGATTAGATTGGTTATCTAAGTATCATGTTTTCCTTGAGTGCTATGAAAGAACTTCTGTTATTCCATCTAAGGGTTTAGATATTAAACCATTTTTGTCTCATACTTTATATCTGAATTCTGTAAGAGTTACCTTAGACGGGAGTGATTGTGAGGGGTACGTTCTGTTAGCGGCTAGCTCGAATGATAGTGAATTAAGTTTAGAACGAATCCGAGTGGTGAAGGAATTTCCAGATGTTTTCTCGGACGACATACCTGAGTTTTCTCCTCAACGAGAGATAGAATTCAGCATTAAACTAGTACCTGGAACCGGACCGATTTCCATAGCACCGTACCGGATGTCACCATTGGAACTTGCAGAGTTAAAGAAGCAGTTGGATGAGCTACTTGGAAAGAAATTTATTCGTCCCAGTGCATCACCTTGGGGAGCTCCGGTATTGTTAGTAAAGAAGAAGGATGGTGGAATGAGACTTTGCGTAGATTACTGACAGTTAAATAAAGTCGCTATCAAGAACAACTATCCACTTCCACGGATTGATGATTTGATGGATCAGTTGAAAGGTGCAACTGTGTTCTCGAAGATTGATTTGCGATCGGGCTATCACCAGATTCGAGTAAAAGAATCAGATATATCGAAGACTGCATTTAGAACTCGATATGGTCACTATGAGTATACGGTTATGTCGTTTGGACTAACTAATGCTCCTGCGATTTTCATGGATTACATGAATCATATTTTTCGTCCGTACCTTGATCAGTTCGTAGTACTTTTCATAGACAATATTCTCATCTATTCGAACACAGAAAGAGAGCATGGAGAACATCTAAGGACTGTTTTGCAGATACTGAGGACTCGGAAGTTATATGCTAAACTATCAAAGTGTGAATTTTGGACAGAGAAGGTGGCATTTTTGGGACATGTCATATCACAGGGAGGAATTGCAATGGATCCTTTAAAAATTGAAGCAGTAGTGCAATGGGAACCACCTACAACCGTTACAGAAGTTTGGAGTTTTCTCGGACTTGCTGGATATTACCGGAGGTTTATTAGAGGGTTTTCACAGATAGCCTTACCTCTGACTTACCTTACACGAAAAGAAGTTCCGTTCGTTTGGACAGCTGAGTGTGATAGAAGTTTCAACATACTTAAGGAAAAGTTAACAACTGCACCTGTATTAGTACTACCCGACCCACAGAAACCATTTGAAGTATACTGTGACACCTCTGATAAAGGACTTGGGTGTGTGCTGATGCAAGACAAGAATGTGGTGGCTTCCCGGCAGCTGAGACCTCATGAACGAAATTATCCAACGCATGACTTGGAGTTGGCTGTAGTAGTGTTTGCTCTGAAGATCTGGAGACACTATTTGTATGGCACTCAACAAGAAGTTTTCTCCAACCACAAAAGTTTAAAGTATATCTTTGACCAGAAGGATCTTAATATGCGACAGCGAAGGTGGATGGAATTTTTGAAGGAATATGATTTCAAGTTAAGTTATCACCCAGGGAAAGCGAATGTGGTGGCAGACGCTTTAAGCAGGAAGAATTTGAGTATCTCTTGGATGATGATAAAGGAAGAAAAGCTACTTATGGAATTTGAGGACCTTAAATTGACTATGACTGAAACGTCAAGTGGAGTCCGTCTGGCCCAATTGCATATAACACCAGATTTTAAGATTAGTATTCAGCAAGCACAAACACAGGATTCAGAAATGATGACGATGCTGAGACGGATGAAAGTAGAGGAACCGAAAGTTGTAAAACAAGATTGTAGCGGTCTTTGGAGGTACAAGACCAGCATTTGTGTGCCTAGCTCTGGAGATTTGCGACGGAGGATTCTTGTAGAAGCTCATCAAAGTAGATTCTCCATGCATCTTGGAGTGACAAAGATGTATCAAAATTTGAAACAAATGTTTTGGTGGCCGGGCTTAAAGAAAGAGGTTGCTGACTATGTCTCAAAATGTTTAATCTACCAGAGGGTGAAGGTGGAACATTAGAAGCCGTCAGGAACCCTGCAACCCTTGGAAATACCCCAATGGAAATGGGAGCAGATCACTATGGATTTTATCACGGGATTGCCAAGGACCTCAATAGGGCACGATGCTATTTGGATAATTATGGACAGGTTAACAAAATCAGCGCATTTCCTTCCGATTCGAGTTGACTATACTTTAGAAAGGCTGGCACAGATATATATTCAAGAAATCGTATGATTGCATGGGATACCTTCGTCAATTGTTTCAGATCGAGATTCGAGGTTTACTTCCAGATTCTGGGGAGCTTTCCAAAAAGCGTTAGGGACAGAATTGCACATGAGTACAGCATGCCATCCTCAGACAGACGGACAATGAGAGCAGACAATCCAAACATTAGAAGACATGCTAAGATCTTGTGTGTTGGATAACCAAGGTAGTTGGGATAAATATTTGCCCTTGATCGAATTCGTCTACAATAACAGCTACCAACAAAGTATCGGGATGGCACCTTATAAAGCTCTCTACGGAAGAAGATGTCAGACACCATTGTGTTGGAATGATGATGGAGAAGCTAGTATCTTGGGTCCAGACTTAGTTCAAGAAACTACAGAGAAGATAAAGGGAATTCGTCAGAAGATCCAGACAGCACAAAGCCATCAAAAGAGCTATGCCGATAATAGACGTAGACCCTTAGAGTTTAGTGAGGGAGACCATGTTTTTCCTAAAGTAACCCCGACTACTAGAATAGGTAGAGCACTTAAGACTAAAAAGCTTAACCCTTCATACATAGGACCTTTCCAAATACTTAAAAGAGTCGGTCTAGTAGCGTATCAAATAGCCCTTCCTCCATATCTGTCAAACATTCATGATGTTTTTCATGTCTCACAATTTAAGAAATATATTCCCGACGAAAATCACATTTTACAACCAGAGACAGTACAGTTATGAAATGATTTAACATATCAAGCATCACCAGTTCAGATCGTAGAAAGAAGTGATAAGCAGCTAAGAGCAAAACTGTTCGCCGAGTCAAAGTAGCTTGGGGACAAAGAGGAAAAGAAGAGCACACCTGGGTACTGGAAGATAAGATGAAAGTTGATTATCCGCATCTATTCTCAGGTAACTGAAATTTTGAGGACAAAATTTTCTTTTAGGAGGGTAGAATGTAACAACCCCGATTTTCGAGTACACGAGATCTTTTCTGAAAGTACGGATTTCTCCGGAGGATCAGTAAGGGGAGAACCTCTGATATATCATCAAGTATTTCAATCCTCATTGTCATTATGTCATCTTTAAGCTAGAACCTTTTCCGAGGCAAGCTCGATAATGCAGTTACGAAGAACATAGTTTTTGAACCGTATCGGTTAGGAGTTTTGATCCAGTTTTTCGTAAATAGTCTCAGTTTGACGAACCGGACTCGATTCATGAGATAAGAGAGATAATAGGGTAATCTTATCATTATATTATTATTAGAAGCTGCTTGAATAATATTATAAGGTTAACTGGTCAGTTTTAGTTAAAAACAGAAAATCGGTTTAACCGGGTTCACAATTTACTGGTGTAGTTTAGCACCAGCACTCTCTGATGACTTTAGCAATGCTAAGGCCTCATCATACATGTTTTATTCTCATAATAAATATGTTATTAGTGTCATTTATGCTAGTAGCTCAGAAAATAATTTTTAGAGATGTTTTCACAAGTGTTCCGATACACCTAGTTTTAGTAGTTATACACCTGAGATATTTTAATATTATTTTAATCCACCTCCAAGCCAACCAATCAAACCTCACCCTACACCCCCAAAACCCCCAAGTCTGGTTCATTTGCTCCTTGTGGCCGAAATTTCCAAGAGAGAAAAAGAGAGAAAAGTTCTTAGTTCCAAATCTTCAAAGCTTGATTTCTGCTGAAATAAAACTCAAATCAAAATTCCAATCCGACCAAAATTATCCTCTCTTCTTTCTCCACATGATTATATGACTTATTAAGGCTGGAATCAAGGTGAGTTGGCTGCACCATCTCTCTTTTGATTCGGTTTCAAGGAAACATGCTCAAACATGTGTTTTCTTGATGTTCTTCCTTAGGAATCATGCTTAACTTGACTTGAGGGCCAAGAAACGTGACATTCCAGCAAGTATAAGGTTAGAAATCACTTCCTAACATGCTGAGTGAGATTTTGTTAGTTGAGAGTTTTTGGATTTAAAGTTGTTCTTGATGTGATTTAGGAGGAAAAAGTGCTAAAGGACAACCTGAAAGTCTAACTGAATTAGGAGCAGCAAAATCAAGTAGGGTGTCACGAAATTAATCTTGATTATTTTTGTTTGAATTGTGTGAATGTTGTATGATTTGGCTGTGCTAAAAATTGGTTGCATATATGATTGATTCTGGGTGAAATTTTGGTGAAATTTTGATGAAATTTGATGAAATTCAAGCTTTAAAGTTCATGTTTTTGGGGCAGCTGGGAAAACGAAACCCTAGGCTTAAATTGAAGTTCAATTTGTGTTAAAATCATGTAGAAAAGTTGGGGTTTTAGTGGCTGCTAATTTATTATGAATTATGGTAAAAATTGATTGCTGAAAAGACTGAAAAACGGGTAAAAATAGAGAAAGAATCTAAAGAATTTATGAAGAACATGAAGAACACTTTGAGTGTGATGAAGAACAATGAAGAATAGGCTTTAGATCCTTAAAAGGGAATGGAAGTAAAATTTTTGGTGTTTAAGGGGTTATTTGGTAATTTCTGAAAGTTAGGGTGGTTAAAGTAGAAATATTAAAAGTTAGCGGTGTAAAAAGTGAATTTTAAAGGTAAAAAGGTAAAGGAAGGTTAATTTTCGAAAATTTAATAATAAAATAATAAATAATAATAAAATATTAAATGCTAATATTTAATTAGAAATAATATTTTAATAAAAATAATAAAATAATGCGAAAAAGGCAATTTTCTGTAAAAGCTTTAGAAAGATAACTTTGAGCACAGAATCTCATAATTACCTTTATAAAACACTTAGGGAGTGGTAAGAACATATTAGTGAGGCAAAGATAAAAGAAAGATAAAACCTAACGAAAAGATAAAAACCAAAGAAGAAGTCTGTAAAGTTTTAACAACAGAAAAACAGACAGAGACTAGCGAACGAACTAGGGCAACATAGTTAGTCTTTGAGTTAAGACTAGGGTTAGGTATAATATGAAAAGTTAAACTGTTTCAGTATAGACTTAATGAACCTATACTTGGGACAGGCTTACTATTCATATCGAGATTTACATAAGCTTTAAATACACATGTTAAACATAGGAATCAGAGCAGAGTAAAGAGATTAAGAGCAGAGGACTTATTGAAAAGTTAATTGTTGCTTGAGGCAACCCAAGGGATATTGTTTGCTTATTCGTTGCTTAATGCAACCCAAGAGATAATGTTTATTTATCTGTTGCTTAAAGCAACCCAAGAGCTTCTATAGGAAAACTAAGATACCTACAGCAATTTTCCGTTCCCAAGAGTATATTTCCTGCGAGTAGAAAGCAGAGGCTGTCTCAATAGAGCTGCTAATAATTATATGCGCATTTATTTGAACAGAAAATCGTATCCGGGAAATCGTGAACTCGTGATCGGGTAAATGTCGGGAATGCAGGTGCTAACCGACACATGAGCTCATGGCCTGTACTAGGGCTAGACATGAATCATTCTTGTCTGTACATCATTCTCTATTATTTTCCTTCTTGTGTGTGAACTATTTCTTTATGTTTGTCTGCTTGAGTGCTATGTCTGTGCTTTAATTCCTTGTGTTCTTCTATTTGTGTTTTGTTTTCTGTTTTTCTATCTATTTATAACTACTGTTTACTACTTTACTGTATTCTAGTATTCATCTGCTACTCGGAATCAAATAAATGAATGTAACTAACAACCCCGACCCTACTAAGAACTCCCCAGTTCTTACCCCTTCTCTCCCTTCTTCCCCTTCAGATGGAGACGGGCGTGATATTCTATGAGTTTGAGGACCCCTATGTCTACGAGGATCCGATACATCACAGTTACTTCATCATGGGATTGGAGCCTCGTATTAGACGATACGCATTACCTAATCGAGCTTTTCAACATCCTCTGTCTAGCCCGCATTTTGACCCCGATGCTCCTTACGACTCTCCCTTATCCTGGTTACATCCTGACGCACCTGTACATCCTTTTCCTGATGATCATGAGCACCCTATACCAGCTCAACCTTTGAATGAGGTGGAACCTGAGCCTATCATTCCTGATGAGCCCGTGTTAGCTGTTGACTACGTACTGGTGATACCACCAGAGTGGGACTTTCCCCCTGAGCCGATCCATGCTTTTTCACAGCCCGATGAGCCGGCACTACCAGACGGTGGGGTAGCCCCTATATACGCGAACGGACCTGTTCTCGCGAATGGTTTTGTACATAGTGACAACAGTATTTCCTGTAGACCTGAGGGTTTAGCTGTAGCTGCAGATGATGAGGAGGAGGAGGATCCTGAGATAGAGATAGAGCAGGATGAGGAGATGGACGAGCCTCACGGTGATTCTCCGAATGGCCATGTGTAGATATAGTCTGACAATAGAAGGGGCATCTTTTGATGACACTCTAGTCTGACATTATCTGTTAGTTAATCTCTCACTTGTGTTAGTACACCCGAGAGCTAGGAGCTATATAGTGGTTAGGCTAGCCTGGGCGCCAGTTTAGCGGCTTTTTTTGTATGGGCCAGGCCCTAGGAGTGTCGTGTATATATTAGCTACGTAGGATGACGAGGATGTAAACTGACTTGATCTTGTGTAAACGCTACATATTTTGTTATAGTGTATATGATGTATATTATTAGTTATATTTCTATGTTTCTTTATGCTACTTTCCTTTTACTCTCAATGTATGCTTGATTATTTTATCTCTTCTCCGCAACGAATAAAAAAAAAGTTACTCGTAAAATTGGCATCGTTCTAACAAAGAACAGGCTCATATACTAAATATTATTTAATAATTAGGAATGATAAGTTAGTAACACTTAGCTTCTTGTATGACCATGGCATACTGGGAGTTGGGTCGTTACATTTAAGACATGGACACCAGACACTAATGATCATGTAATAAAGACACAAACATAGACAAAACATCAAGCATAAGAAACCAAAAAACAGAAAAATAAGAACAAGGAAATTAAAGAACGGGTCCACCTTAGTGATAGCGGCTAGTTCTTCCTCTTGAAGATCCGATGGAGTGCTTGAGCTTCTCAATATTCCTTCCTTGCCTTTGTTGCTCCTCCCTCATAGCTCTTTGGTCCTCCTAATTTCATGGAGGATAATGGAGTGCTCTTGGTGCTCCATCCTTAGTTGCTCCATATTAGAACTCAAATCTCCTAAAGAGGTGCTGAGTTGCTCCCAATAGTTGTGTGGAGAAAAATGCATCCCTTGAGGCATCTCAGGAATTTCTTGATGAGGGACTTCCTCATGCTCTTGTTGAGGTCCATGAGGGGGCTCTCTTGTTTTCTCCATCCTTTTTTGTGATGGGCTTGTCCTCTTCAATGATGATGTGTTCCTCTATGATAATTTCAATTGAATTGCATAGGTGACAGATGAGATGAGGAAAGGCTAACCTTACCAAAGTGGAAGGCTTGTCAGCCACCTTGTATAGTTCTAGAGGTATGATCTCATGAACCTCCACTTCCTGTCCAATCATGATATTATGGATCATGATAGCCCGATCCACAGTTAATTCGGACTGGTTGCTAGTAGGAATGATAGAGCATTGGATGAACTCTAACCATCCTCTAGCCACGGGTTTGAGGTCAAGCCTTCTCAGTTGAATAGGCTTGCCTTTGGAGTCTCTCTTCCATTGGGCTCCTTCCACATAGATGTCCATGAGGACTTGATCCAACCTTTGATCAAAGTTAACCCTTCTTGTGAAAGGATGAAGATCTCCTTGCATCATTAGCAAGTTGAATGCCAACCTCACAATTTTCGGATTGAAATCTAAGTATTTCTCCTGAACCACTGTAAGCCAATTCTTTGGGTTCGGGTTCACACTTTGATCATGGTTCTTAGTGATCCATGCATTAGTATATAACTCTTGAACCATTAAGATTCCAACTTGTTGGATGGGGTTGGTGAGAACTTCCCAACCTCTTCTTCGAATTTCTTGCCAGACCTCTGGATATTCGCTCTTTTTGAGCTTGAAGGGGACCTCGGGGATCACCTTTTTCTTGACCACAACTTCATAGAAATGGTCTTGATGGACATTTGAGATGAATCTCTCCATTTTCCATGACTCGGAGGTGGAAGCAATTGCCTTCCCTTTCCTCTTTCTAGAGGTTTCTCCGGTCTTAGGTGCCATTAATGGTTATGAAAAAACAAGAAGCAACACTTTTTCCCACACCAAACTTAAAAGGTTTGCTTGTCCTTGAGCAACAAAAGAAAGAAAGGAGGAGAAGAAGAAAAAATAGAGGAGATGGAAGTGTAGGAGTGGTTCAGCCAAGGGAGGTTGGGAGTGTTTGTGATGTGTGAAAATGAAGGAGTAAGGAGGGGTATTTATAGGGTAAAGGGGAGAGGGAATCCGTGTGATAGGGGTTGGGTTTGGGAGGGAAATGGTCTGAAATTGAGTGGGTGGGGGTAGGTGAGTTGTATGATGGGTAATAGTGGATGGATGTGAGTGGTGAAGAGATTATGGGGAAGAGGGTAGAATTTGATAGGTGAATGGTGTTTGAAGAAAGGTGTTATGGAAAGGTGTGAAGAGGAATGAGAGTGAGTTGGGGTAAGTAGGGATTCTGTGGGGTCCACAGATCCTGAGGTGTCAAGGATTTCTCATCTATGCACCTTTCTGGCATTAAATGCCAGTCTGGCTGTCAATTCTGGCGTTTAACGCCCAAAATGCTACCAGACTGGGCGTTAAACGCCCATTCTGCTACCTTTACTGGCGTTTAATGCTAGCCAGACACTAAACATCCTTTTCTGGCGTTAAACGCCAATCTGGCTGCCATTTCTGGTGTTTAATGCCCAGAATGCTGCCAAACTGGGCGTTAAATGCCCATTCTGCTATCCTTACTGGCGTTTAAACACCAGTAAGCTCGTCCTCCAGGGTGTGCTATTTTTTATGCTATTTTTTATTCATGCTTTAATTCTGCAGCTGTTTTTGTGACTCCACATGATCATCAACCTAAAGAAAACATAGACTAACGATGGAGAATAAAATGAAAAAGTAATTAATATAGATAAATAAAATTGGGTTGCCTCCCAATAAGCGCTTCTTTAATGTCAATAGCTTGACAGGAAGCTCTTACAGAGCTTCACAGATGCTCAGAGCATGATTGTCGCCTCCCAACACCAAACTTAGAGTTTGAATGTGGGGGCTTTGCTTGACTCTGTATGGAGAGAATTAGATTAAGCTTTTCATCCCTCTTCTCCATATATACAGAAGAAGATCATTGAGTCTTAAACACAAGGTAGTCCTCATTCAATTGAAGAACTAACTCTTCTCTGTCCACATCAATCACAGCCTTTGCTGTGGCTAGGAAGGGTCTTCCAAGGATGATGGATTCATCCTCATCCCTCCTAGTGTCTAGGATTATGAAGTCAGCAGAGACGTAAAGGCCTTCAACCTTCACTAAGACATCCTCTACAAGTCCATAAGCCTGTTTCATTGATTTGTCTGCCATCTCTAGTGAGATTCTTACAACTTGTACCTCAAAGATCCCTAGTTTCTCCATTACAGAGAGTGGCATGAGGTTGATACCTGACCCTAGGTCACACAGAGCCTTTTCAAAGTTCATGGTGCCTATGGTGCAAGGTATTAAGAACTTTTTGGGATCCGGTTTCTTTTGAGGCAATGTTTGCTCAATCTATGTATTCAGTTCATTGATGAGCAATGGAGGTTCATCCTCCCAAGTCTCATTACCAAGTAACTTGGCATTCAGCTTCATGATTTCTCCTAGATACTAAGCAACTTGCTCTTCAACAATATCTTCGTCCTCTTCAGAGGAAGAATACTCATCAAAGCTCATGAATGACAATAGTAACTTCAGTAGAATCTCTATGGTCTCTGTGTGAGTCTCAGATTCCTTTGGTTCCTCAATAGAAAACTCCTTATTGGTCAGTGAACGTCCCTTGAGGTCTTCCTCACTGGGAATCACTGCCTTTTTACTCTTTCTAGGTTTGGCCATTTTGGTTATAGTTATGGCCTTGCACTCTCTTTTGGGATTTTCTTCTATATTACTTGGGAGAGTACTAAGAGGAGTTTCAGTAACTCTTTTACTCAGCTGACCCACTTGTGCCTCCAAATTTTTGATGGAGGACGTTGTTTCATTCATAAAACTGAGAGTGGTCTTAGATAGATCAGAGATTATGTTTGCTAAGCCAGAGAGGCTCTGCTCAGAATTCTCTGTCTGTTGCTAAGAAGATGATGAAAAAGGCTTGCTATTTGGTGCACGAAATTGTGATCAATACTTTTCACAACTCAATTAATCCCCGGTGATGAACCCAAAAAATTGGTGTTCAATACCATGGCATAAACACAACTTCGCACAACTAACCAGCAAGTGTACTGGGTCGTCCAAGTAATAAACCTTACGCGAGTAAGGGTCGATCCCACAGAGATTGTTGGTATGAAGCAAGCTATGGTCACCTTGTAAATCTTAGTCAGGCAAACTCAAGTGGTTATGAATGATGAATAAAACATAAAGATAAAGATAGAGATACTTATGTAATTCATTGGTGGGAATTTCAGATAAGCGTATGAAGATGCTTGGTCCCTTCCGTCTCTCTGCTTTCCTACTGTCTCCATCCAATCCTTCTTACTCCTTTCCATGGCAAGCTGTATGCAAGGGTTTCACCGTTGTCAGTGGCTACCTCCCATCCTCTCAGTGAAAATGTTCAACGCACCCTGTCACAGCACGGCTAATCATCTGTCGGTTCTCAATCAGGTCGGAATAGAATCCAGTGATTCTTTTGCATCTGTCACTAACGCCCAGCCCTCAGGAGTTTGAAGCTCGTCACAGTCATTCAATCATTGAATCCTACTCAGAATACCACAGACAAGGTTTAGACCTTCCGGATTCTCTTGAATGCCGCCATCAATTCTAGCTTATACCACGAAGATTCCGGTTAAAGAATCCAAGAGATATCCACCCAATCTAAGGTAGAACAGAGGTGGTTGTCAGGCACACGTTCATAGGTGAGTGGTGGACGAAATTGTGATCCTTAATTAATGGCTCTTTGGCATGTGCCAAGGAGAACTAATTTAACTAACTGATTACTTGCACAATTCCGTTCAACTAACCAGCAAGTGTACTGAGTCGTCCAAGTAATACCTTACGTGAGTAAGGGTCGAATCCACAGAGATTATTGGTTTGAAGCAATCAATATTTATTTTATTAATCTTAGTCAGGATGTCAATAGGATTATTTGGATTAAAAGTGAAATTACTAGATTTGATTATAAAATTAAAAGAGGGAACAATGTTACTTTGATATGCAGTACTGGGGAATATGTTGGAGTTTTGGAGATGCTTTGTCCTCTGACTTCTACTCTTCCTTGAAATCCTCTTCTCACACGCAGGTTCCTTCCATGGCAAGCTCTATGTAGGGTGTCACCGTTGTCAGTGGCTACTTCCCATCCTCGCAGTGAAAACTATGCTCACGCACTCTGTCACAATACGGCTAATCACCGGTTGGTTCCCGCTCCTACTGGAATAGAATCACTCTTTTGCGTCTGTCACTAACGCCCAGCAGGTTAAAGTTTGAAGCACGTCACAGTCATTCAATCCCGGAATCCTACTCGGAATACCACAGACAAGGTTTAGACTTTCCGGATTCTCATGAATGCTGCCATCAATCCGGCTTATACCACGAAGATTCTGTTGGGGAATCTAAGAGATATTCATTCAATCTGATGTAGAACGGAGGTGGTTGTCAGGCACACGTTCATGGATTGAGGAAGGTGATGAGTGTCACGGATCATCACCTTCTCCACAATTAATCGCGAATAAACATCTTAGATAAGAACAAGCGTGTTTGAATGGAAAACAAAGGAATTGTATTAAATCATCGAGACGCTGCAGAGCTCCTCACCCCCAACAATGGAGTTTAGAGACTCATGCCATCACAAAGTATGTAATTCAGATCTGAAAAATGTCATGAGGTACAAGAAATGTCTGTAAAAGTTGTTTAAATAGTAAACTAGTAACCTAGGGTTACAGAAAATGAATAAACTAAGATAATTGGTGCAGAAATCCACTTCTGGGGCCCACTTGGTGTGTGCTGGGGCTGAGACTAAAGCTTTCCACGTGTGGAGGCCTTTCTTGGCGTCAAACTCCAGGTTATGACGTGTTTTGGGCGTTTAACTCCGGATCATGACGTTTTTCTGGCGTTTAACTCCAGACAGCAGCATGAACTTGGCGTTTAACGCCAAGTTACGTCGTCTATCCTCGCGCAAAGTATGGACTATTATATATTGCTGGAAAGCCCTGGATGTCTACTTTCCAACGCCGTTGAGAGCGCGCCAATTGGACTCCTGTAGCTCCAGAAAATCCATTTCGAGTGCAGGGAGGTCAGGATCCAACAGCATCAGCAGTCCTTTTTCAGCCTAAGTCAGATTTTTGCTCAGCTCCCTCAATTTCAGCCAGAAAATACCTGAAATCACAGAAAAACACACAAACTCATAGTAAAGTCTAGAAATATGATTTTTGCCTAAAAACTAATAATATTCTACTAAAAATTAATTAAAACATACTAAAATCTACATGAAATTACCCCCAAAAAGCGTATAAAATATCCGCTCATCACAACACCAAACTTAAACTGTTGCTTGTCCTCAAGCAACTAGATAAATAAAATAGGATGAAAAGAAATTAAGAAGCAATAATATCTCAGAGTTTTAAGTGAAGCTCAGATTCTTATTAGATGAGCGGGGCTTGTAGCTTTTTGCCTCTGAATAGTTTTGGCATCTCACTTTATCCTTTGAAATTCAGAATGGTTGGCATCCATAGGAACTCAGAATTCAGATAGTGTTATTGACTCTCCTAGTTTAGTATGTTGATTCTTGAACATAGCTACTTATTGAGTCTTGGCCGTGGCCCTAAGCATTTTGTTTTCCAGTATTACCACCGGATACATAAATGCCACAGACACATAACTGGGTGAACCTTTTCAGATTGTGACTCAGCTTTGCTAAAGTCCCCAATTAGAGGTGTCCAGAGTTCTTAAGCACACTCTTTTTGCTTTGGATCACGACTTTAACCACTCAGTCTCAAGCTTTTCACTTGGACCTGCATGCCACAAGCACATGGTTAGGGACAGCTTGATTTAGCCGCTTAAGCCTGGATTTATTTCCTTGGGCCCTCCTATCCATTGATGCTCAAAGCCTTGGATCCTTTTTACCCCTGCCTTTTGGTTTTAAGGGCTATTGGCTTTTTCTGCTTGCTTTTTCTTTTTCTTTCTATTTTATTCCCCTTTTTTTTTTTCGCACAAGCTTTTGCTTTTTCACTGCTTTTTCTTGCTTCAAGAATCACTTTCATGATTTTTCAGATCATCAATAACATTTCTCTTGTTCATCATTCTTTCAGGAGCCAACAATTTTAACATTCATAAAATTCAATATCAAAAATATGCACTGTTCAAGCATTCATTCAGAAGACAAAAAGTATTGTCACCACATATAATTAATTAGAATTTTTCTTATTAAGAACTCGAAAAAATATTGCCTCTTTATTCTAAAAATCTACTATTTTATTCATGTTTAATGATGATGAGAAAAATAAATTATAACTTAATTGGAATTAAAATCAAAGTAGAGATACTAATTACTACTACTAATATATAACTTCTAAGGTAAATTTCTAATAAGAACAGTTATCACAGAGTTAAGGCAAAGATTAGAACTCAACGACCTGTGTCTTGGCAAGTGGATGTTCCTCTAGTCTATGGGGTGCCTTCAAGAATTAATTTCTGACGCTTCAGCTCCTTTAAGTTCACATCCTTGCTCTTCTTGTTCCCTTGGGTGCCATGATCTTGATGAGTTTTAGCTCAGTGATCATGGCAACTCACACCAAACTTAGAGGTTTGCTTGTCCTCAAGCAAAAGAAAGGACAGGAGAGGAATAGAGGGAGAGGCAATTTCAAAATTCAAAAGATATGATGAGTTGAAAAAGATTTGAAAAAGATTTGGATTGGAAAAGAGTTGGGTTTATGAATTAAGATATATTTGATATTTTTGAAAAAGGGATTTTAGAAATTAGTGTTTTTAGAAATTAGGATTAAAAATTTTGGAATTGAAGGGTGACATTTTGAAACATGTTTATGCAAGAAATCATGAATTGAAACATAAAAATTTAGAAAAATTAGAAAGAAAAACGAATTTTACCTCCTCCCCACCATCCTGGCGTTAAACGCCCAAACGATGCATGTTTTGGGCGTTCAACGCCCAAATGCTGCTTCTCCTGGGCGTTCAACGCCCAGCTGATGCTTCTTTCTGGCGTTGAACGCCAGGAGGTCCTTCTTTACTGGGCGTTTTTCTAAACGCCCAGAATGCTAGCAGATTGGCGTTAAACGCCCAGAAGGTGCATCTTTCTGGCGTTTAACGCCCAGAAGATGCTCCTTTCTGGCGTTTAACGCCCAGAAGGCTACCCTTACTGGCGTTAAACGCCCAGTGGGTGCTTCTTTTGGGCGTTTAACGCCCAAAGTGTTTCTTACTGGCGTTTTCATGCCAGTGAGCTTCCAAATTTCTCTGTAACTCTTGGGACTTCAGTAAATTGCTATTTCAACTTTGAAGATACTTAGACCTAAACCTGTAAAGAAAGAAAATTTATTTAATTAGTAATTAACTTTGTACATGGCTGGGTTGCCTCCCAGCAAGCGCTTCTTTAATGTCATTAGCTGGACTATCACTGATCTTTAATTAAGTCTCAGTCTTGAGCATTCTTGCTCGAGATTACCTTCAAGATAGTGTTTAACTCTTTGTCCATTAACAATGAACTTTTTGTTAGAGTCACTATCCTGAAGTTCTATGTATCCATATGGTGATACGCTTGTGATCACATATGGACCTCTCCACCGGGATTTTAATTTCCCAGGGAATAATTTGAGCCTTGAATTAAATAGCAGGACTTTCTGTCCTGGCTCAAAGACTCTGGATGACAATTTCTTATCATGCCATCTTTTTGCTTTCTCTTTGTAAATTTTTGCATTTTCGAAAGCATTGAGTCTAAATTCCTCTAGCTCATTTAACTGGAGCAATCGTTTTTCTCCAGCTAACTTGGCATCAAGGTTCAGGAATCTGGTTGCCCAATAGGCCTTGTGTTCCAGTTCCACTGGCAAGTGACATGCCTTTCCATACACGAGCTGGTATGGAGAGGTCCCTATGGGGGTCTTGAATGCTGTTCTGTATGCCCACAGAGCATCATCCAAGCTTCTTGCCCAATCCTTTCTACGGTTAATTACAGTCCGTTCCAGGATTCGTTTAAGTTCTCTATTTGAGACTTCAGCTTGCCCATTAGTTTGTGGGTGATATGGAGTAGCCACCCTGTGGTTGACTCCATAACGTACCAGAGCAGAGTGAAGCTGTTTATTACAGAAATGAGTGCCCCCATCACTGATTAACACTCTAGGGATACCAAATCTGCTGAAGATATGTTTCTGGAGGAATTTTAACACTGTTTTAGTGTCATTAGTGGGTGTTGCAATAGCTTCCACCCATTTGGATACATAATCCACTGCCACCAGAATATAGGTGTTTGAGTATGATGGTGGGAAAGGTCCCATGAAGTCAATGCCCCATACATCAAACAACTCAATCTCCAAGATTCCTTGTTGAGGCATGGCATAACTGTGAGGCAGATTGCCTGATCTTTGGCAACTATCACAGTTAAGCACAAATGCTCGGGAATCTTTATAGAGAGTAGGCCAGTAGAAGCCACTTTGGAGGACTCTTGTGGCTGTTCGTTCACTTCCAAAATGTCCTCCATACTGTGATCCATGGCAATGCCAAAGGATCTTCTGTGCTTCTTCTTTAGGCACACATCTACGGATTACTCCGTCTGCACATCTCTTAAAGAGGTATGGTTCATCCCAAAGATAGTACTTTGCATCTGTGATTAATTTCTTTGATTGCATCTTACTGTACTCTTTGGGTATGAATCTTACTGCCTTGTAGTTTGCAATGTCTGCAAACCATGGCACTTCCTGGATGGCTAGTAGTTGCTCATCTGGAAAGGTTTCAGAAATTTCAGTGAGAGGGAGGGACGCCCCTTCCACTGGTTCTATTCGGGACAGGTGATCTGCTACTTGATTCTCTGTCCCTTTTCTGTCTCTTATTTCTATATCAAACTCTTGCAGAAGCAACACCCATCTGATGAGTCTGGGTTTTGAATCCTGCATTGTGAGTAGATATTTAAGAGCAGCATGATCAGTGTACACAATCACTTTTGATCCTACTAAGTAGGATCTGAATTTGTCAATGGCATAAACCACTGCAAGTAGCTCTTTTTCTGTGGTTGTGTAATTCTTCTGTGCATCATTTAGCACACGGCTGGCATAGTAAATGACATGCAGAAGCTTGTCATGCCTTTGTCCCAACACTGCACCAATGGCATGGTCACTGGCATCACACATCAGTTCAAATGGTAATGTCCAGTCTGGTGCAGAGATGATTGGTGCTGTAACCAATTTAGCTTTCAGAGTCTCAAATGCCTGCAGACACTCTTCATCAAAGATAAATGGCGTGTCTGCAGCTAGCAGGTTGCTCAGAGGTTTGGCGATTTTTGAAAAATCCTTTATAAACCTCCTATAGAACCCTGCATGTCCCAGAAAGCTTCTGATTGCCTTAACATTAGCAGGTGGTGGTAATTTTTCAATTACTTCTACCTTAGCTTGGTCCACCTCTATCCCCTTGTTCGAAATTTTGTGCCCAAGGACAATTCCTTCAGTCACCATAAAGTGACATTTTTCCCAATTTAAAACCAGGTTAGTCTCTTGGCATCTTTTCAGAACAAGTGCTAAATGGTTAAGGCAGGAGCTGAATGAGTCTCCAAATACTGAAAAGTCATCCATGAAGACTTCCAGAAATTTTTCCACCATATCAGAGAAAATTGAGAGCATGCACCTCTGAAAGGTTGCAGGTGCATTGCACAGGCCAAATGGCATTCTTCTGTATGCAAATACTCCAGATGGGCATGTGAATGCTGTTTTCTCCTGATCCTGGGGATCTACTGCAATTTGATTATAACCTGAATATCCATCCAGGAAGCAGTAGTATTCATGACCTGCTAGTCTTTCTAGCATCTGGTCTATGAATGGTAAAGGAAAATGATCCTTTCTGGTGGCTGTATTGAGCCTTCTGTAATCAATGCACATACGCCACCCTGTAACTGTCCTTGTAGGAACCAGTTCATTTTTTTCATTATGAACCACTGTCATGCCACCCTTCTTAGGGACAACTTGGACAGGGCTCACCCAGGGGCTGTCAGAAATAGGATAAATAATCCCAGCCTCTAGTAATTTAGTGACCTCTTTTTGCACCACTTCTTTCATAGCTGGATTCAGCCGCCTTTGTGGTTGAACCACTGGCTTGGCGTCATCCTTCAACAAGATTTTGTGCATGCATCTGGCTGGGCTAATGCCCTTAAGATCACTAATGGACCACCCAAGAGCTGTCTTGTGCGTCCTTAGCACTTGAATTAGTGCTTCCTCTTCCTGTGGCTCTAAGGTAGAGCTTATAATGACAGGAAAGGTTTCACCTTCTCCCAGAAATGCATATTTCAGGGATGGTGGTAATGGTTTGAGCTCGGGTTTTGGAGGTTTCACCTCTTCTTGAGGGATTTTCAGAGGTTCTATTATCTTCTCTGATTCCTCCAAATCAGGCTGAACATCTTTAAAGATGTCCTCCAGCTCTGATTCGAGACTCTCAGCCATATTGACCTCTCTTACCAGAGAGTCAATAATATCAACACTCATGCAGTCATTTGGGTTATCTGGATGTTGCATGGCTTTAACAACATTCAACTTGAACTCCTCCTCATTGACTCTCAAGGTCACTTCTCCTTTTTGGACATCAATGAGGGTTCGGCCAGTTGCTAGGAAAGGTCTTCCTAGAATGAGAGTTGCACTCTTGTGCTCCTCCATTTCCAGCACCACAAAGTCAGTAGGAAAGGCAAATGGCCCAACCTTGACAATCATGTCTTCAATCACGCCTGATGGGTATTTAATGGAGCCATCAGCAAGTTGAAGACATATCCTGGTTGGTTTGATTTCTTCAGTCAAACCAAGCTTTCTGATAGTAGATGCAGGTATTAGGTTGATACTTGCCCCAAGATCGCATAAAGCTTGCTTGGTACAAACACCTTCTAATGTGCATGGTATCATAAAGCTCCCAGGATCTTTAAGCTTCTCAGGTAAGCTTTTCAGAATGACTGCACTGCATTCTTCAGTGAGGTAAACTTTTTCAGTTTCCCTCCAATCCTTCTTATGACTTAAGATCTCTTTCATGAACTTAGCATAAGAAGGTATTTGCTCAAGTGCTTCTGCAAACGGAATCTTTATTTCAAGAGTCCTGAGATAGTCTGCAAAGCGGGCAAATTGCTTATCCTGTTCCGCTTGGCGGCGTTTTTGAGGATAAGGCATTTTGGCTTTGTATTCCTCAACCTTAGTTGCTGCCGGTTTATTACCTACAGAAGTGGGTTGGGAAGCCTTTTTAGAAGGGTTGTTATCAGCACTTGTATGTGACTGATCACCCACTGGCGTTTGAATACCAGGGGTGGAAGCTGGGGTGGCGTTAAACGCCACCTCCTTGCTTGTCACTGGCGTTTGAACGCCAGAACCATGTTCCTTTTGGGCGTTCAATGCCAGATCCATGCTTGTTTCTGGCGTTGAACGCCAGGAATGAGCATGGTTTGGGCGTTCAGCGCCAGCTTTATCCCTTTCTGGGCTCTGCTTGTCCTCAGGGGGATTTTGAGTATCTTCTTGTTCATTTCTTGGTTTTCTGCTGCTTTGAAGTGAGGTATTTAATGTTTTCCCACTCCTTAATTGAACTGCTTGGCATTCTTCTGTTATTTGTTTTGACAGTTGCTTTTCTGTCTGCTTTAATTGTACTTCCATGTTCCTGTTAGCCATTATTGTTTCCTGTAATATTTCCTTGAATTCGGCTAGCTGCTGAGTTAGAAAATCTAATTGCTGATTGAATTCATTAGCCTGATCCACTGGACTGAGTTCTGCAGTTACTGTTTTAGCTTCTTCTTTCATAGAGGATTCACTGCTTAGGTACAGATGCTGATTTCTGGCAACTGTATCAATAAGCTCTTGAGCTTCTTCGATTGTTTTTCTCATATGTATAGATCCACCAGCTGAGTGGTCTAGAGAAATCTGAGCTTTTTCTGTAAGCCCATAGTAGAAGATGTCTAATTGCACCCATTTTGAAAACATTTCAGAGGGGCATTTTCTTAGCATCTCTCTGTATCTCTCCCATGCATCATAAAGGGATTCATTATCTCCTTGTTTGAAGCCTTGGATGCTTAGCCTTAGCTGTGTCATCCGTTTGGGAGGGAAATAGTGATTCAGGAATTTTTCTGACAGCTGTTTCCATGTTTTTATGCTGTTTTTAGGTTGGTTATTTAACCACCTCTTAGCTTGATCTTTTACAGCAAATGGGAACAGTAGTAATCTGTAGACATCCTGATCCACTTCCTTATCATGTATTGTATCAGCAATTTGCAGAAATTGTGCCAGAAACTCTGTAGGTTCTTCATGTGGAAGACCAGAATACTGGCAGTTTTGCTGCACCATGATAATGAGCTGAGGATTCAGCTCAAAGCTACTAACTCCAATGGAGGGTATACAGATACTACTCCCATATGAAGCAGTAGTGGGGTTAGCATATGACCCCAGAGTCCTTTTGGACTGTTCATTCCTACTTGCTTCCATTATGGAATACAAGTTGAGAATTTATATGTTGAGAATTATTTATTTTATAGTAATGGAATAAATAAAAATGGAATAAATAAAAAGAAGTTAAAAATAAATATTTTTTTTTCGAAAAAAATGAAATTAAAATCTAAAAACTAAAAAATTTCGAAAAAGTAGTTGGAAAATATAAAATTTTTGAATTTTGAATTTTATGATGAAAGAGAAAAACACGCAAAAGACACAAGACTTAAAATTTTTAGATCTAATGCTCCTTATTTTCGAAAATTTTTGGAGGGAAAACACCAAGGAACACCAAACTTAAAAATTTTAAGATCAAGACACAAGAAAAACTCAAGAACACCAAGAACACAAGAAAGAACACCAAACTTAAAATTTTAGAAAACCAAGACAAATTTTCGAAAATTATGAAAAGATTAACAAGAAAACACCAAACTTAAAGTTTGGCAAAAGATTAAATCAAGAAAAATTATTTTATTTATTTTTTTTTTTGAAAAAGATTTTCAAAAGTACTGGTGCTCCCTTATCAAGAATATAAGCCAATGCTTTAGCCAATTGGGAATAAATATGACACTTGATGCAGATATTCCAATTAGTGCTTTAAAAAGGAACACAAGTGAAACAAGAAAAGACACAAAGCAAAAAAAACTCAAGATCAAACAAGAAAAATAAGCAAGAACAACTTGAAGATTAATGAAGAACAAAGATCACAAGTCGAAAATTTTAAAGAAAAATATGAGACATGCAATTGACACCAAACTTAGAATAAGACACTAAAACTCACGAAGATTAACACTTAATTAAGAAAAATAATATTTTTGAAAAGAAACTATCCTATCAATATTGATTTAATGACTCTATAACAATAAAAATAAAAATAAATTATTCCTAATCTAAGAAATAAAATAAGCCTTCAATTGTCCAAACTCAATAATCCCCGGCAACGGCGCCAAAAACTTGGTGGACGAAATTGTGATCCTTAATTAATGGCTCTTTGGCATGTGCCAAGGAGAACTAATTTAACTAACTGATTACTTGCACAATTCCGTTCAACTAACCAGCAAGTGTACTGGGTCGTCCAAGTAATACCTTACGTGAGTAAGGGTCGAATCCACAGAGATTATTGGTTTGAAGCAATCAATATTTATTTTATTAATCTTAGTCAGGATGTCAATAGGATTATTTGGATTAAAAGTGAAATTACTAGATTTGATTATAAAATTAAAAGAGGGAACAATGTTACTTTGATATGCAGTACTGGGGAATATGTTGGAGTTTTGGAGATGCTTTGTCCTCTGACTTCTACTCTTCCTTGAAATCCTCTTCTCACACGCAGGTTCCTTCCATGGCAAGCTCTATGTAGGGTGTCACCGTTGTCAGTGGCTACTTCCCATCCTCGCAGTGAAAACTATGCTCACGCACTCTGTCACAATACGGCTAATCACCGGTTGGTTCCCGCTCCTACTGGAATAGAATCACTCTTTTGCGTCTGTCACTAACGCCCAGCAGGTTAAAGTTTGAAGCACGTCACAGTCATTCAATCCCGGAATCCTACTCGGAATACCACAGACAAGGTTTAGACTTTCCGGATTCTCATGAATGCTGCCATCAATCCGGCTTATACCACGAAGATTCTGTTGGGGAATCTAAGAGATATTCATTCAATCTGATGTATAACGGAGGTGGTTGTCAGGCACACGTTCATGGATTGAGGAAGGTGATGAGTGTCACGGATCATCACCTTCTCCACAATTAATCGCGAATAAACATCTTAGATAAGAACAAGCGTGTTTGAATGGAAAACAAAGGAATTGTATTAAATCATCGAGACGCTGCAGAGCTCCTCACCCCCAACAATGGAGTTTAGAGACTCATGCCATCACAAAGTATGTAATTCAGATCTGAAAAATGTCATGAGGTACAAGAAATGTCTGTAAAAGTTGTTTAAATAGTAAACTAGTAACCTAGGGTTACAGAAAATGAATAAACTAAGATAATTGGTGCAGAAATCTACTTCTGGGGCCCACTTGGTGTGTGCTGGGGCTGAGACTAAAGCTTTCCACGTGTGGAGGCCTTTCTTGGCGTCAAACTCCAGGTTATGACGTGTTTTGGGCGTTTAACTCCGGATCATGACGTTTTTCTGGCGTTTAACTCCAGACAGCAGCATGAACTTGGCGTTTAACGCCAAGTTACGTCGTCTATCCTCGCGCAAAGTATGGACTATTATATATTGCTGGAAAGCCCTGGATGTCTACTTTCCAACGCCGTTGAGAGCGCGCCAATTGGACTCCTGTAGCTCCAGAAAATCCATTTCGAGTGCAGGGAGGTCAGGATCCAACAGCATCAGCAGTCCTTTTTCAGCCTAAGTCAGATTTTTGCTCAGCTCCCTCAATTTCAGCCAGAAAATACTTGAAATCACAGAAAAACACACAAACTCATAGTAAAGTCCAGAAATATGATTTTTGCCTAAAAACTAATAATATTCTACTAAAAATTAATTAAAACATACTAAAATCTACATGAAATTACCCCCAAAAAGCGTATAAAATATCCGCTCATCAGTGAGAATGATGATGAGTGTCACGGATCATCACATTCATCAAGTTGAAGAACAAGTGATATCTTAGAACAAGAACAAGCGGAATTAAATAGAAGAACAATAGTAATTGCATTAATACTCGAGGTACAGCAGAGCTCCACACCTTAATCTATGGTGTGTAGAAATTCCACCGTTGAAAATACATAAGAACAAGGTCTAGGCATGGCCGAATGGCCAGCCTCCCAAAGTGATCAAAAGATCTAAAGATCAAAAGATTCCAAAGATCCAAAGATGAAAATACTATAGTAAAAGGTCCTATATATAGAGAACTAGTAGCCTAGGGTGTACAGAGATGAGTAAATGACATAAAAATCCACTTCCGGGCCCACTTGGTGTGTGCTTGGGCTGAGAATTGAAGCATTTTCGTGTAGAGACTCTTCTTGGAGTTAAACGCCAGCTTTGGTGCCAGTTTGGGCGTTTAACTCCCATCCTTGTGCCAGTTCCGGCGTTTAACGCTGAGAATTCTGATGGTGACTTTGAACGCCGGTTTGGGCCATCAAATCTTGAGCAAAGTATGGACTATCATATATTGCTGGGAAGCCCAGGATGTCTAATTTCCAACGCCGTTGAGAGCGTGCCAATTGGGCTTCTGAATCTCTAGAAAATCCACTTCGAGTGCAGGGAGGTCAGAATCCAACAGCATCTGCAGTCCTTTTTAGTCTCTGAATCAGATTTTTGCTCAGGTCCCTCAATTTCAGCCAGAAAATACCTGAAATCACAGAAAAACACACAAACTCATAGTAAAGTCCAGAAAAGTGAATTTTTACTAAAAACTAATAAAAATATACTAAAAACTAACTAGATCATACTAAAAACATACTAAAAACAATGCCAAAAAGCGTATAAATTATCCGCTCATCACTATTGCCAAACCTATTTCTCCCACCATTATTGTTGTTGAAGCCTTGTTGAGGCTTCTGTTGATCCTTCCATGAGAAATTTGGATGATTTCTCCTTGAAGGAATATAGGTGTGTCCATAGGATTCTCCCATGTAATTCACCTCTTCCATTGTAGGATTCTCAGGGTCATAAGCTTCTCCTTCAGAGGAGGCTTTTTTAGCACTACCGGATGCAGCTTGCAATCCAGTCAGATTATGAGAAATTATATTGACTTGCTGAGTTAATATTTTGTTCTGAGCCAATATGACATTCAGAGTATTAATCTCAAGAACTCTCTTCTTCTGAGTCATCCCATTATTCACAGGATTTCTTTCAGAAGTGTGCATGAACTGGTTATTTGCAACCATCTCAATGAGTTCTTGGGCTTCTGCAGGGGTTTTCAGATAAAGAGATCCACCAGTAAAATAGTCCAATGTCATCTTGGATAATTCAGACAGACCATCATAGAATATACATATGATGCTCCATTCGAGAAGCATGTCAGAAGGACACCTTTTGGTTAATTGCTTGTATCTTTCCCAAGCTTCATAGAGGGATTCACCTTCCTTCTGTTTGAAGGTTTGCACGTCCACTCTAAGCTTGCTCAGCTTTTGAGGTGGAAAGAATTTGGTCAAGAAAGCATTGACCAACTTGTCCCAAGAGTTCAGGCTTTCTCTATGTTGTGAGTCCAACCATGTTCTAGCTCTGTCTCTCACAGCAAAGGGGAAAAGCATAAGTCTGTAGACCTCGGAATCAACCCCATTGGTCTTAACAATATCACAGATCTGCAAGAAGTTAGCTAAGAACTAATGAGGGTCTTCAGATGGAAGTCCATGAAACATGCAATTCTACTGCATTAGAGAAACTAATTGAGGCTTAAGCTCAAAGTTGTTTGCTTTAATGGCAGGAATTGAGATGCTTCTTCCATAGAAGTTGGAAGTTGGTGCAGCATAGTCACCAAGCATCTTCCTTGCATCTCTGGCATTGTTGTTGAGTTCGGCTGCCATGTCTGCTTCTTTTTCAAAATTATCTGTAAAGTCATCTACAGAGTGTTGTGCTTTAGCTTCTCTTAGCTTCTTCTTCAGAGTCCTTTCAGGTTCAGGATCAGCTTCAACAAGAATGTTTTTATCCCTATTTCTGCTCATATAAAAAAGAAGAAAACAAAAGGGAGTAGTGGAATCCTCTATGTCACAGTATAGAGATTCCTTGATGTGTCAGAAGAAAAGAAGAATAGAGGAATGAGGTAGAGAGAGAATAAGAAGAATTCGAACACAGAGGGAGAGAGATGGTTCGAATTATAAGTAGAAGAGAAGTGTTAGCAAGTAAATAGAAAGAGATGAGAGAGAGAGAGAGTATTCAAAAATTAAAACTAAAAAGATTTTTAATTAACTAATTGTTTCAGTTTTAATTAAAAAGATTTTTGAAAAAAGTGGTTAGTGATTTTTGAAAATTGAAAGTGGGAAAGTGGTTAGGTGGTTTTGAAAAAAGATAAGAAATAGTAATTAGTTGAAAAAGATTTGAAAATAATTTTGAAAATATAAGAAGTTAGAAAAAGATTTTGAAATCAAAATTTTAAAAAAGATTTGATTGAAAAAGATTTGATTTTAAAAAGATATGATTGAAAAGATATGATTAAAAAAGATTTAATTTTTTAATGTTGACTTGACTAATATGAAATTAAAAGATATGATTCTAAAATTCCAAGGTTGAACCTTTCTTAACAAGAAAGTAACAAAACTTGCAATTTTTTTAATCAAAACATTAATTGTTAGCAAGGATTTTTGTAAATATGGAAAGATAAGATTTTAAAATTATGATTTAAAACATGAAAATTTGAAAAAAATTTGAATTGGAAATGAAATTACCTCCCTTGTGTCATCCTAGTGTTAAACGTCTAGAATGCTATCCATTCTAGTGTTTAACGCCCATTTGGCTGCCTCTTTGGGCGTTTAACGCCCAGCCAGATACCCTAGCTGGCGTTAAACGCCAGGAATCCTTCCTTACTGGGCATTTTTCTAAACGCCCAGAATGCTGTCCATTCTGGCATTTAATGCCCAGAATGATAGCTTTCCTGGCATTAAACACCCAGAATGATAGCCATTCTGGTGTTTAATGCCCAAAGTGCCTCTTTACTGGCGTTTTATTACTAGCGAGCTCTTTTTCTCTGTGATTCTTCTGCTTTATGTTTTGAATCTTCATTTCTTTATGTATTATTTACTTGAAAAGATATATATTTTTGACTTTTTTGAATTTTTAATGAGGAGAGAGAAAAACACAAATTGACTCAAAAAATAAGAATTTAAGATCAAACCAATAATGCATGCAAGAACACTTTGAATGTCAAGATGAACACCAAGAACACTTTGAAGATCATGATGAACATCAAGAACATATTTTTGAAAATTTTTGAGAAAAGAAAGACATGCAAGACACCAAACTTAGAAATTTTGAATATTTAGACACTATGAATTCGAAAATGCATATGAAAAACAACATAAAACACAAAACAAGAAAATCATGGATTGAACAAAGGAAATCATCAAGAACAACTTGAAGATCACAGAAGAACACAATTTTGTTTTATTATTATTATTTTTTTTGAAAACTTAAGAAAATAAAAAACATACAATTGACACCAAACTTAGGATTTGACACTAGACTCAAACAAGAAACACAATATTTTTTTTGGTTTTTTTATGATTTTATTAAATTATTTTTTTTGCATTTTTCGAAAATAAAAACAAAAAGCTTAAACATAAAATAAAATTACCCAATCTAAGCAGCAAGATGAACCGTCAGTTATCCAAACTCGAACAATCCCCGGCAACAGCACCAAAAACTTGGTGCATGAAATTGTGATCACACTTTTCATAACTCTGCACACCTAACCAGCAAGTGCACTGGGTCGTCCAAGTAATACCTTACGTGAGTAAGGGTCGATCCCACGGAGATTGATGGCTTGAAGCAAGCTATGGTCATTGATGAGCGGATAATTTATACGCTTTTTGGTATTGTTTTCAGTATGTTTTTAGTATGTTTTAATTAGTTTTTATTATATTTTTATTAGTTTTTAGTTAAAATTCACTTTTCTGGACTTTACTACGAGTTTGTGTGTTTTTCTGTGATTTCAGGTATTTTCTGGGTGAAATTGAGGGTCCTGAGCAAAAATCTGATTCAGAGGCTGAAAAGAACTGCAGATGCTGTTGGATTCTGACCTTCCTGCACTCGAAGTAAATTTTCTGGAGCTACAGAAGCTCAATTGGCGTGCTCTCAACGGCGTTGGAAAGTAGACATTCTGGGCTTTCCAGAAATGTGTAATACTCCATACTTTGTCCGAGATTTGATGGCCCAAACCGGCATTGCAAATCAGCTTCAGAATTCCCAGCGTTTAACGCTGGAACTGGCATATAAATTGGAGTTAAACGCCCAAACTGGCATAAAAGCTGGCGTTTAACTCCAGAAAAAGTCTCTACACATGAAAGCTTCAATGCTCAGCCCAAGCACACACTAAGTGGACCCAGAAGTGGATTTTTACGTCATTTACTCATTTCTGTATACCCTAGGTTACTAGTTCACTATTAATAGGATCTTTTGACATTGTATCTACACCTCATGACACTTTACACGTTTCTCATTGTATCTTCTATAGCATGAGTCTCTAAACCCCATGGTTGGGGGTGAGGAGCTCTGCTGTGTCTTGATGGATTAATGCAATTACTACTGTTTTTCATTCTATCACGCTTGCTTCTATTCTAAGATATCACTTGTTCTTCAACCTGATGAATGTGATGATCCGTGACACTCATCATCATTCTCGTCTATGAACGTGTGCCTGAAAACCACCTCCGTTCAACTTTAGATTGAGTGAATATCTCTTGGATTCCTTAGTCAGAATCTTCGTGGTATAAGCTAGAACTGATGGCGGCATTCAAGAGAATCCGGAAGGTCTAAACCTTGTCTGTGGTATTCTGAGTAGGATTCGAGGATTGAATGACTGTGACGAGCTTCAAACTCCTGAGGGCTGGGCGTTAGTGACAGACGCAAAAGAATCACTGGATTCTATTCCAACCCGATTGAGAACCGACAGATGATTAGCCGTGCTGTGACAGAGTGCGTTGAACATTTTCACTGAGAGGATGGGAGGTAGCCATTGACAACAGTGAAACCCTACATACAGCTTGCCATGGAAGGAGCCTTGCGTGCTTGAAGAAGAAGACAGTAGGAAAGCAGAGGTTCAGAAGATAGAGCATCTCCAAAACCTCAACCTGTTCCCCGTTACTGTAGAACAAGTACTTATTTCTTGTTCTTTTGCTTTTTACAATCAACCTTGATAATTATTGATATCCTGACTAAGAGTTACAAGATAACCATAGCTTGCTTCAAGTCGACAATCTCCGTGGGATCGACCCTTACTCACGTAAGGTATTACTTGGACGACCCAGTGCACTTGCTGGTTAGTTGTGCGGAATTGCAAAAGTGTGATTGCAATTTCGTGCACCAAGTTTTTGGCGCCGTTGCCGGGGATTGTTCGAGTTTGGACAACTGACGGCTTATCTTGTTGCTTAGATTAGGACTGTTTTTTTTTGTTGGTTTAGAGTCTTTTAGTTGAGTCTAGTTTCATATTTTAAGTTTGGTGTCAATTGCATGCTTTTGTTTTCCTTTAATTTTTCGAATTTGCATGTTCTTAGTCCTTTCTTGTTCTTTAAAAATTCTAAGTTTGGTGTCTTCTTTGTTTTTTTTTTCCTTTAAAATTTTCGAAAATTTGTGTTTGATTTTCTAAAAATTTTAAGTTTGGTGTCATTTTGTTGTTTTTCTCTTTCCTAATTTCAAAAATCAAATCTCTTTCAAAATAATTTTCAATCATATCTTTTCAATTGCTAATTCCAAAATCTTTTTAACTAATTAATTGATTTAGTTTTCAATTTGCGTTGATCTTATTTTCTTTTAGTTCTCGAAATTTTCTTTTCTTTTCTCTTTTTTTTTATTTTTTTTATTATTTTCGGTCATTTCAAAAAAAAAATATTTTGCTTGTGAATTCATATCATATTCCCTTTCTCCATCATGGACCTAAGTGGAATTGAGCAGTCCAGAAGGACTCTGGGGTCATATGCTAACCCCATTACAGCTGCATATGGAAGTAGCATCTGTATACCTCCCATCAAAGCAAGCAGCTTTGAGCTAAACCCTCAACTCATTATCATGGTGCAGCAAAATTGCCAGTATTTTGGTCTTCCACAGGAAGAACCTACTGAGTTTCTGGCACAATTCTTACAACTTGCTGACACAGTACGTGATAAAGAGGTGGATCAGGATGTCTACAGATTATTACTGTTTCCATTTGCTGTAAAAGATCAAGCTAAGAGGTGGTTAAATAACCAACCTACAGCAAGAATAAAGACATGGACATCCAAGGCTTTAAACAAGAGGATAGTGAATCCCTTTACAATGCCTGGGAGAGGTATAAAGGTATGCTAAGAAAATGCCCCTCTGAAATATTTTCAGAGTGGGTACAGTTAGACATCTTCTACTATGGGCTTACAGAAAAAGCTCAGATGTCTCTAGACCACTCAGCTGGTGGATCTATACATATGAGGAAGACGATTAAGGAGGCTCAAGAGCTTATAGATACTGTTGATAGAAATCAACATTTGTACTCTAGCAATGAGTTCTCTACAAAAGAGGAAGTTATGGCAGTAGCCACTGATCCTAGTCCTCAAGAACAGATGGTTGAGCTTAATCAGCAATTACACGTGATGACACAACAGTTAGCAGAGTTTAAAGAGATGCTCCAAGAAACTAAAATTGCTAACAAGAACATAGAATCTCAGTTGAATCAGGCAAAACAGCAGCTATCTAAACAGATAACAAAAGAATGCCAAGCAGTTCAATTGAGGAGTGGGAAGACATTGAATAACACTGCTCAAAGAAGCAAAAAGCCAAATAAGGAACAATTGACAGAGGATAACCAAACCACTGTCCAAAATCCCTCTGAGGACAGTAAGATCCCAGAGAGGAATACTTTTGGTGTTCAAACGCCAGAAAATGGGGGAAAGCTGGCGTTAAACGCCCATTCCCTGCCCAGTTCTGGCGTTCAAACACCAGAACAGGGAGAAATGTTGGCGTTAAACGCCCAATCTTCACCCAATCCTGGCATTCAAACGCCAATGGAGGATCAGACACCTAAGAGTGCTGATAATAACCCCTCTAAAAAGGCTTCTCCAACCACTTCTGTAAGGAATAAACCTGCAGCAACTAAGGTTGAAGAATATAAAGTCAAGATGCCTTATCCTCAGAAACTCCGCCAAGCGGAACAGGATAAGCAATTTGCCGGCTTTGCAGACTATCTAAGGACTCTTGAAATAAAGATTCCGTTTGCAAAGGCACTTGAGCAAATACCTTCTTATGCTAAGTTCATGAAAGAGATCTTAAGTCATAAGAAGGATTGGAGAGAAACTGAAAAAGTATTTCTCACTGAAGAATGCAGTGCAGTCATTCTGAAAAGCTTACCAGAAAAGCTTCAAGATCCAGGAAGCTTTATGATACCATGCACATTAGAAGGTGCTTGCACCAAGACAGCCCTGTGTGATCTTGGAGCAAGCATCAATCTAATACCTGCATCCACCATCAGAAAGCTTGGGTTGACTGAAGAAGTCAAACCAACCCGGATATGCCTCCAACTTGCTGATGGCTCCATTAAATATCCATCAGGCATAATAGAGGACATGATTGTCAAGGTTGGGCCATTCACCTTTCCAACTAACTTTGTGGTGCTGGAAATGGAGGAGCACAAGAGTGCAACTCTCATCCTAGGAAGACCTTTCCTAGCAACTGGACGAACTCTCATTGATGTACAAAAAGGGGAAGTAACCCTGAGAGTCAATGAGGATGAGTTCAAGTTGAATGCTATAAAAGCTATGCAGCATCCAGACACACCAAATGACTGCATGGGCGCTGACATTATTGACTCTTTGGTGGAAGAGGTCAATATGACTAAAAGTCTAGAATCAGAGCTAGAGGACATCTTCAAGGATGTTCAGCCTGATCAAAAAGAACAAGAGAAAACAAAAGAATTTTTGAAAATTCATCAGGAGGAGGATAAGCCTCCCAAACCTGAACTCAAACCACTACCACCATCCCTGAAATATACATTTCTGGGAAAGGGTGACACTTTTCCAGTGATTATAAGCTCTGCTTTAAATCCACAGGAAGAGGAAGCACTGATTCAATTGCTAAGGACACTGATGAGCGGATAATTTGTACGCTTTTTGGCATTATTTTTAGTATGTTTTTAGTATGTTTGAGTTAGTTTTTAGTATATTTTTATTAGTTTTTAGTTAAAATTCACTTTTCTGGGCTTTACTATGAGTTTGTGTGTTTTTCTGTGATTTCAGGTATTTTCTGGCTGAAATTGAGGGACCTGAGCAAAAATCTGATTCAGAGACTAAAAAGGACTGCAGATGCTGTTGGATTCTGACCTTCCTGCACTCGAAGTGGATTTTCTGGAGCTACAGAAGCCCAATTGGCGCGCTCTCGACGCGTTGGAAAGTAGACATCCTGGGCTTTCCAGCAATATATGATAGTCCATACTTTGCTCAAGATTTGATGGCCCAAACCGGCGTTCAAAGTCACCCTCAGAATTTCCAGCGTTAAACGCCGGAATTGGCACAAGGATGGGAGTTAAACGCCCAAACTGGCACCAAAGCTGGCGTTTAACTCCAAGAGAAGTCTCTACACGAAAATGCTTCAATGCTCAGCCCAAGCACACACCAAGTGGGCCCGGAAGTGGATTTTTATGTCATTTATTCATCTCTGTACACCCTAGGCTACTAGTTCTCTATATATAGGACCTTTTACTATTGTATTTTCATCTTCTGATCTTTGGAATCTTTTGATCTTTAGATCTTTTGATCACTTTGGGAGGCTGGCCTCATGGCCATGCCTAGACCTTGTTCTTATGTATTTTCAACGGTGGAGTTTCTACACACCATAGATTAAGGTGTGGAGCTCTGCTGTACCTCGAGTATTAATGCAATTACTATTGTTCTTCTATTCAATTCCGCTTGTTCTTGTTCTAAGATATCACTTGTTCTTCAACTTGATGAATGTGATGATCCATGACACTCATCATCATTCTCACCTATGAACGTGTGCCTGACAACCACCTCCGTTCTACCTTAGATTGGGTGGATATCTCTTGGATTCTTTAACTGGAATCTTCGTGGTATAAGCTAGAACTGATGGCGGCATTCAAGAGAATCCGAAAGGTCTAAACCTTGTCTGTGGTATTCTGAGTAGATTCAATGATTGAATGACTGTGACGAGCTTCAAACTCCTGAGGGTGGGGCGTTAGTGACAGACGCAAAAGAATCACTGGATTCTATTCCGGCCTGATTGAGAACCGACAGATGGATAGCTGTGCCGTGACAGGGTGCGTTGAACATTTCCACTGAGAGGATGGGAGGTAGCCACTGACAACGGTGAAACCCTTGCATACAGCTTGCCATGGAAAGGAGTAAGAAGGATTGGATGAAGACAGTAGGAAAGCAGAGAGACGGAAGGGACCAAGCATCTTCATACGCTTATCTGAAATTCCCACCAATGAATTACATAAGTATCTCTATCTTTATCTTTATGTTTTATTCGTATATCACCCATATCCATTTGAGTTTTCCTGACTAAGATTTACAAGGTGACCATAGCTTGCTTCATACCAACAATCTCTGTGGGATCGACCCTTACTCGCGTAAGGTTTATTACTTGGACGACCCAGTACACTTGCTGGTTAGTTGTGCGAAGTTGTGATAAAGAAGTGAGATTACAATTGAGCGTACCATGTTGATGGCGCCATTGATGATCACAATTTCGTGCACCAGACACACAAGACAGCTCTTGGGTGGTCCATAAGTGATCTTAAGGGCATTAGCCCAACAAGATGCATGCACAAGATCCTATTGGAGGATAATGCCAAACCAGTGGTCCAACCACAAAGGAGGCTAAATCCAGCCATGAAGGAGGTGGTACAGAAAGAGGTCACTAAATTACTAGAGGTTGGATTATTTATCCTATTTCTGATAGCCCCTGGGTGAGCCCTGTCCAAGTTGTCCCCAAAAAGGGAGGCATGACAGTAGTTCATAATGAAAAAAATGAACTGGTTCCTACAAGAACAGTCACAGGGTGGCGTATGTGTATTGACTACAGAAGGCTCAATACAGCCACCAGAAAGGATCATTTTCCTTTACCATTCATAGACCAAATGCTAGAAAGACTAGCTGGTCATGATTATTACTGCTTTTTGGATGGCTATTCAGGTTACAACCAAATTGCAGTAGATCCTCAAGACCAAGAGAAAACAACATTTACTTGCCCTTCTGGCGTGTTTGCCTACAGGAGGATGCCTTTTGGTCTGTGTAATGCTCCTGCAACCTTTCAGAGATGCATGCTATCCATCTTCTCTGATATGGTAGAGAAATTCCTGGAAGTCTTCATGGATGACTTCTCAGTATATGGAGACTCATTCAGCTCCTGTCTTAATCACCTAGCACTTGTCCTGAAAAGGTGCCAAGAGACTAACCTGGTTTTAAACTGGGAGAAATGTCACTTTATAGTGATTGAAGGAATTGTCCTTGGACACAAAATTTCAAGCAGGGGAATAGAGGTGGATAAGGCAAAGGTGGAGGTAATTGAAAAATTGCTACCACCTGCCAATGTTAAGGCAATCAGAAGCTTTTTGGGGCATGCAGGATTCTACAGAAGGTTTATAAAGGATTTTTCGAAAATTGCTAAACCTCTGAGTAACCTGCTAGCTGCCGACACACCATTTGTGTTTAACACACAGTGTCTGCAGGCATTTGAGACCCTAAAAGCTAAGCTGGTCACAGCACCAGTTATCTCTGCACCAGACTGGACATTGCCATTCGAACTAATGTGTGATGCCAGTGACCATGCCATTGGTGCAGTGTTGGGACAGAGGCATAACAAGCTTCTGCACGTCATTTATTATACCAGCTGTGTTCTAAATGATGCACAGAAGAATTACACAACAACAGAAAAAGAGTTACTTGCAGTGGTCTATGCCATTGACAAGTTTAGATCCTATCTAGTAGGATCAAAGGTGATCGTGTACACTGACCATGCTGCTCTTAAATACTTACTCACAAAGCAGGATTCAAAACCCAGGCTCATAAGATGGGTGTTGCTTCTGCAAGAGTTTGACATAGAAATAAGAGACAGAAAAGGGACAGAGAACCAAGTAGCTGATCATCTGTCCCGAATAGAACCAGTAGTTAGGGCGTCCCTCTTATCTATTGAGATCTCTGAGACTTTCCTAGATGAGCAACTCTTTGCCATTCAGGAAGCTCCATGGTTTGCAGATATTGCAAATTACAAAGCTGTGAGGTTCATACCCCAGGAGTACAGCAGGGTGCAAAGAAAGAAATTAATTTTAGATGCCAAGTACTACCTATGGGATGAGCCATATCTCTTTAAAAGATGTGCAGACGGAATGATCCGCAGACGTGTACCCAGAGAGGAAGCACAAAGGATCCTATGGCACTGCCATGGATCACAGTATGGGGGACATTTTGGAAGTGAGCGAACAGCCACTAAGGTCCTCCAATGTGGCTTCTACTGGCCTACTCTCTATAGAGATGCCCGAGAGTTTGTGCGTAACTGTGACAGCTGCCAAAGAGCTGGTAACTTGCCTCACGGATACGCCATGCCTCAACAAGGGATCTTAGAGATTGAGTTGTTTGATGTATGGGGGATTGACTTCATGGGTCCGTTCCCACCATCATACTCAAACACTTACATTCTGGTGGCAGTGGACTATGTATCTAAGTGGGTAGAAGCAATTGCTACACCCACTAATGATACTAAGACCGTGCTGAAATTCCTCCAGAAACACATCTTCAGCAGATTTGGTGTTCCCAGAGTCATAATCAGTGATGGGGGTACTCATTTCTGCAATAAACAGCTGTACTCTGCTATGGTCCGATATGGAATTAGCCACAAAGTGGCAACCCCGTATCATCCACAGACAAATGGGCAAGTTGAAGTCTCTAACAGAGAGTTAAAAAGAATCCTTGAATGGACTGTAATCGCCCGTAGAAAAGATTGCGCAAAGAGCTTGGATGATGCTCTGTGGGCATACAGAACAGCATTCAAGACTCCAATAGGAACCTCTCCATACCAACTTGTGTATGGCAAGGCCTGTCATCTGCCCGTGGAACTGGAACATAAAGCTTATTGGGCAACCAGATTCCTAAACCTGGATGCTAAGTTAGCTGGTGAAAAAAGATTGCTCCAGCTAAATGAGCTAGATGAATTTAGACTCAGCGCCTTTGAAAATGCTAAGATTTATAAGGAAAAGGCAAAGAAGTGGCATGACAAGAAGTTATCATCCAGAGTCTTTGAGCCAGGACAAAAAGTTCTGCTCTTCAACTCTAGGCTCAGATTGTTCCCAGGAAAACTTAAATCCCACTGGAGGGGTCCGTATGTGATTACAGGAGTATCACCATATGGATATGTTGAGCTTCAGGATACTGATTCTGACAAGAAGTTCATTGTTAATGGACAGAGGATCAAGCATTATCTTGAAAGCAACTTTGAGCAGGAATGCTCAAAACTGAGGCTGGAATGATCCTCAGTGAAGGTCCAGCTAAAGACAATAAAGAAGTGCTTGCTGGGAGGCAACCCAGTCATTAGCAGGTTATATGTTTTGTTTCTACAAGGGCAAGTATCAAAAATGAAGGAATTCACAGAGTTACAGAAGGATTCAGTGCAAAAAGCAGAGAAAAAGAGTTTGCTGGTGAAAAATCCCAGTAAGGGAAACTTTGGGCGTTAAACGCCAGAATGGGCACCATTCTGGGCGTTTAACGCCAGTAAAGGTGCCATTTTGGGCGTTAAACGCCAGAATGGGCACCATTCTGGGCGTTTAACGCCAGGCGTGCAGCATCCTGGGCGTTTAGCAAAACGCTCAGTGACAAAGGGAATTCTGGCGTTTAATGCCAGCCAGGGCACCTGGCTGGGCGTTAAACGCCCACTATGGTCAACAAATGGGCGTTAAACGCCAGAATGGATACCATTCTGGGCGTTTAACGCCAGAAAGGTGGGGAACGGAGATTTTGCTTTCTAATTAAATTTTTTTCAAACTTTCCTTTTTTGATCCATACTTTTCTACATAAACACATTTCAAACTTTCATCATTCACCTTCAAATTTTCAAAAATTAAAATCAATCTTCAAATATCTCTCAAATCCATCCCAAATCTTCTTCAAAAACTCAAATTTTTCTCAAATTCTCTCCATATCTTCTCAAATCTCCTTCAAAATTTTCGAAATCTCCCCCTCCCTTATAAATACACATTCAGCCACCCCTTTCTCCCCACCATTCGAATTTGCTCTCCTCCTTTCTCCCCTATTTCCTTTCTTTTGCTTGAGGACAAGCAAACCTCTAAGTTTGGTGTGCTTTTCCGTGATCACTAAGCCAAGATTCATCAAGATCATGGCTCCTAAGGGAAAACAAACCAATTTAAGAGGCAAGAAAGAGAATAATCCAAAGAGTCTTTGGAATCAAGAGAAGTTCTTAACCAAAGAACATGAAGACCATTATCACAAAATAATGGGTCTGAGGTCAGTGATCCCGGAAGTCAAATTCGACCTAAAAGAAGATGAATATCCGGGGATCCAAGAGCAAATTCGAAACAGAGGATGGGAAGTTCTAACCAATCCTGAGATAAAGGTTGGAAGAAATATGGTTCAGGAATTCTACTCAAATCTGTGGCTGACAGATAAGCAGAGAATGACTGGAACTGCTTTCCATACTTACAGAACCATGGTCAGAGGGAAAGTTATCTACTTCCATCTGGACAAAATAAGAGAGATCTTCAAATTTCCTCAACTGCAAGATGATCCTGAATCCTTTAATAGGAGAATGGTGAGAGCAGATAAAGGGTTGGATCAAGTTCTAGAGGACATATGCCTCCCTGGAACTAAGTGGATAACCAATTCAAAAGGTGTCCCAAACAAACTCAAGAGGGGAGACCTCAAACCAATTGCAAGAGGTTGGCTAGACTTTATTGGGCGTTCCATATTGCCCACTAGCAACCGTTCTGAGGTCACTATCAAGAGAGTAGTGATGATTCATTGCATTATGCTTGGAAAAGAAGTGGAGGTTCATCATCTGATTGCTTGTGAGATCTACACAATTGCAAATAAGAATTCCACTGAAGCCAAACTGGCTTACCCAAGCTTGATCTCCTTGCTCTGTAAAGAGGCTGGGGTGAAGATGGGAGTAGATGAATTCATACCCATTGAACATCCAATCACCAAGAAGTCAATGGAAGGACAAATGCAAGACAACTCTATCAAAAAGAGGGCGCAGGAGTTCCTCCCTGAATTTTCTGAAATTGACTACTGGGCCAGCCTAGAAGCATCTATCACCAAGTTGCAAGAAACTATGGAGCAACTTAAGGAAGAACAGCAGAATCAGAACTGCATGCTCTGCAAATTGCTGAAGGAACAAGAGAAGCAGGGGCGTGAAATTCAAGAGTTGAAACGTGGTGCGCGAAATTGTGATCAATACTTTTCACAAATCAAATAATCCCTAGTAATGGCCCCAAAAACTTGGTGTTCAATACCATGGCATAAACACAACTTCGCACAACTAACCAGCAAGTGTACTGGGTCGTCCAAGTAATAAACTTTACGCGAGTAAGGGTCGATTCCACAGAGATTGTTGGTATGAAGCAAGCTATGGTCACCTTGTAAATCTCAGTCAGGCAAACTCAAATGGGTATGGTGATAAACGAATAAAGCATAAAGATAAAGATAGAGATACTTATGTAATTCATTGGTAGGAACTTCAGACAAGCGTATGAAGATGCCTTCCCTTCCGTCTCTTTGCTTTCCTACTGTCTTCATCCAATCTTTCTTACTCCTTTCCATGGCAAGCTTAAGCAAGGGTTTCACCGTTGTCAGTGGCTACCTCCCATCCTCTCAGTGGAAATGTTCAACGCACCCTGTCACGGCACGGCTATCCATCTGTCGGTTCTCGATCAGGCCGGAATAGAATCCAGTGATTCTTTTGCGTCTGTCACTAACGCCCCGCCCTCAGGAGTTTGAAGCACGTCACAGTCATTCAATCATTGAATCCTACTCAGAATACCACAGACAAGGTTAGACCTTCCGGATTCTCTTGAATGCCGCCATCAGTTCTAGCCTATACCACGAAGACTCTGATCTCACAGAATGGCTGGCTCGTTTGTCAGGCGAGCACTCGGTTGTCAGGCAATCAACCATGCATCGTGTATCAGGAATCCAAGAGATATCCACCCAATCTAAGGTAGAACGGAGGTGGTTGTCAGTCACACGTTCATAGGTGAGAATGATGATGAGTGTCACGGATCATCACATTCATCAAGTTGAAGAACAAGTGGTATCTTAGAACAAGAACAAGCGGAATTGAATAGAAGAACAATAGTAATTGCATTAATACTCGAGGTACAGCAGAGCTCCACACCTTAATCTATGGTGTGTAGAAACTCCACCATTGAAAATACATAAGTATAGGGTCTAGGCATGGCCGTGAGGCCAGCCTCCCAATGATCTAAGAACTAGATGTCCAAAGATGATCAAAGGATCGAAAATAATCCCCAGATGAAAATACAATAGTAAAAGGTCCTACTTATAGAGAACTAGTAGCCTAGGGTGTACAGAGATAAGTAAATGACATAAAAACCACTTCTGGGCCCACTTGGTGTGTGCTTGGGCTGAGCAATGAAGCATTTTCGTGCAGAGACTCTTCTTGGAGTTAAACGCCAGCTTTTATGCCAGTTTGGGCGTTTAACTCCCATTTTGGTGCCAGTTCCGGCGTTTAACGCTGGAATTCCTGAGGGTGACTTTGAACGCCGGTTTGGGCCATCAAATCTTGGGAAACGTATGGACTATCATATATTGCTGGAAAGCCCAGGATGTCTACTTTCTAACGCCGTTGAGAGCGCGCCAATTGGGCTTCTGTAGCTCCAGAAAATCCACTTCGAGTGCAGGGAGGTCAGAATCCAACAGCATCTGCAGTCCTTTTTGGTCTCTGAATCAGATTTTTGCTCAGGTCCCTCAATTTCAGCCAGAAAATACCTGAAATCACAGAAAAACACACAAACTCATAGTAAAGTCCAGAAAAGTGAATTTTAACTAAAAACTAATAAAAATATACTAAAAACTAACTAGATCATACCAAAAACATACTAAAAACAATGCCAAAAAGCGTACAAATTATCCGCTCATCACAACACCAAACTTAAATTGTTGCTTGTCCTCAAGCAACTGAAAATCAAACAATATAAAAAGAAGAGAATATGCAATGAATTCCAAAAACATCTATGAAGATCAGTATTAATTAGATGAGCGGGGCTTTTAGCTTTTTGCCTCTGAATAGTTTTGGCATCTCACTTTATCCTTTGAAATTCAGAATGATTGACTTCTTTAGGAACTTAGAATCCAGATAGTGTTATTGATTCTCCTAGTAAAGTATGATGATTCTTGAACATAGCTACTTATTGAGTCTTGGCTGTGGCCCAAAGCACTCTGTCTTCCAGTATTACCACCGGATACATACATGCCACAGACACATAATTGGGTGAACCTTTTCAGATTGTGACTCAGCTTTGCTAGAGTCCCCAACTAGAGGTGTCCAGGGTTCTTAAGCACACTCTTATTGCCTTGGATCACAACTTTATTTCTTTCTTTTCTCTATTTTTTTCGAATTTTCTTTTTTTTTCGAAATTTTTCTTTTTTTTTTCATTGCTTTTTCTTGCTTCAAGAATCATTTTTATGATTTTTCAGATCCTCAGTAACATGTCTCCTTTTTCATCATTCTTTCAAGAGCCAACATTCATGAACCACAAATTCAAAAGACATATGCACTGTTTAAGCATACATTCAGAAAACAAAAATATTGCCACCACATCAAAATAATTAAACTGTTATAAAATTCAAAATTCATGCAATTCTTCTCTTTTTCAATTAAGCATGTTTTTTTTTTTTTCAAGAAAGGTGACGGATTCATAGGACATTCATAACTTTAAGGCATAGACACTAGGACACTAATGATCACAAGACACAAACATAGATAAACATAAGCACTAAAATTCGAAAAACAGAAAATAAAGAACAAGGAGATTAAAGAACGGGTCCACCTTAGTGATGGCGGCGCTTTCTTCCTCTTGAAGATCCTATGGAGTGCTTGAGCTCCTCAATGTCTCTTCCTTGTCTTTGTTGCTCCTCTCTCATGATTCTTTGATCTTCTCTAATTTCATGGAGGATGATGGAGTGTTCTTGATGCTCCACCCTTAGTTGTCCCATGTTGGAACTCAATTCTCCTAGGGAGGTGTTTAGTTGCTCCCAATAGTTTTGTGGAGGAAAGTGCATCCCTTGAGGCATCTTAGGGATCTCATGATGAGTGGGGTCTCTTGTGTGCTCCATCCTCTTCTTAGTGATGGGCTTGTCCTCATCAATAGGGATGTCTCCCTCTATGTCAACTCCAACTGAATAACAGAGGTGACAAATGAGATGAGGGAAAGCTAACCTTGCCAAGGTAGAGGACTTGTCCGCCACCTTATAAAGCTCTTGAGCTATAACCTCATGAACTTCTATTCCTTCTCCAATCATGATGCTATGAATCATGATAGCCCGGTCTATGGTAACTTCGGACTGGTTGCTAGTGGGAATGATTGAGCGTTGGGTGAACTCCAACCATCCCCTAGCCACGGGCTTGAGGTCATGCCTTCTCAATTGAACCGGCTTCCCTCTTGAATCTCTCTTCCATTGGGCGCCCTCTTCACATATGACTGTGAGGACTTGGTCCAACCTTTGATCAAAGTTGACCCTTCTAGTGTAAGGATGTTCATCTCCTTGCATCATGGGCAAATTGAATGCCAACCTTACACTTTCCGGACTAAAATCCAAGTATTTCCCCCGAACCATAGTAAGATAATTCTTTGGATCCGGGTTCACACTTTGATCATGGTTCTTGGTGATCCATGCATTGGCATAGAACTCTTGAACCATCAAGATTCTGACTTGTTGAATGGGGTTGGTAAGGACTTCCCAACCTCTTCTTCGGATCTCATGTCGGATCTCCGGGTATTCACTCTTTTTGAGTGAAAAAGGGACCTCGGGGATCACCTTCTTCAAGGCCACAACTTCATAGAAGTGGTCTTGATGCACCCTTGAGATGAATCTCTCCATCTCCCATGACTCGGAGGTGGAAGCTTTTGCCTTCCCTTTCCTCTTTCTAGAGGTTTCTCCGGCCTTGGATGCCATAAATGGTTATGGAAAAACAAAAAGCAATGCTTTTACCACACCAAACTTAAAAGGTTTGCTCGTCCTCGAGCAAGAGAAGAAAGAAGAGAGTAGAAGAAGAAGAAATGAAGGGAAAGGGAATGGCTTTTGTTTTCGGCCAAGAAAGGGATAAGTGGGGTGTGTGTTGTGTGAAAATGAAGGAGTGAAGGAGGGTTTCAATAGGAGTGGGGGAAGGGTAGGGTTCGGTCATGTATGGGTGGGTTTGGGTGGGAAAGTGGTTTGAATTTGAATGGTGAGGTAGGTGGGGTTTTATGAAGGATGGATGTGAGTAGTGAAGAGAAAGATGGGATTTGATAGGTGAAAGGCTTTTGGGGAAGAGGTGTTGAGGTGATTGGTGAATGGGTGAAGAAGGGAGAGAGAGTGGTGGGGTAGGTGGGGATCCTGTGGGGTCCACAGATCCTGAGGTGTCAAGGAAAAGGCATCCCTGCACCAAATGGCAAGCAAAATTGCGTTTTTAGCCATTTCTGGCGTTAAACGCCGGGCTGGTGCCCATTTCTGGCGTTTAACGCTAGCTTCTTGCCCTTTTCTGGCGTTTAACGCCAGTCTGGTGCCCCTTTCTGGCGTTAAACACCCAGAATGGTGCCAGACTGGGCGTTAAACGCCCATCTACTAGCCTGACTGGCGTTTAAACGCCAGTAGGTGCGTCCTCCAGGGTGTGCTATTTTTCTTCCTGTTTTTCATTCTGTTTTTGCTTTTTTCATTGATTTTGTGACTTCTCATGATCATCAACCTACAAAAGACATAAAATAACAAAAGAAAATAGTTAATTATAAAACATTGAGTTGCCTCCCAACAAGCGCTTCTTTAATGTCATTAGCTTGACAGAGGACTCTCATGGAGCCTCAGAAATGCTCAGAGCTATGTTGGAACCTCCCAACACCAAACTTAGAGTTTGAATATGGGGGTTCAACACCAAACTTAGAGTTTGGTTGTGGCCTCCCAACACCAAACTTAGAGTTTGACTGTGGGGGCTCTGTTTGGCTCTGTTTTGAGGGAAGCTCTTCATGCTTCCTCTCCATGATGACAAAGGGATATCCTTGAGCCTTAAACACCAAGGATTCTTCATTCACTTGAATGATCAACTCTCCTCTATCAACATCAATCACAGCCTTTGCTGTGGCTAGGAAGGGTCTGCCAAGGATGATGGATTCATCCATGCACTTCCAAGTCTCTAGGACTACGAAATCAGTAGGGATGTAATGGTCTTCAACTTTTACCAGAACATCCTCTACAAGTCCATGGGCTTGTTTTCTTGAGTTGTCTGCCATCTCTAGTGAGATTTTTGCAGCTTGCACCTCAGAGATCCCTAATTTCTCCATTACAGAGAGAGGCATGAGGTTTACACTTGACCCTAAGTCACACAAGGCCTTCTTGAAGGTCATGGTGCCTATGGTACAAGGTATTGAAAACTTCCCAGGATCCTGTCTCTTTTGAGGCAGTTTCTGCCTAGACAAGTCATCCAGTTCTTTGGTGAGCAAAGGGGGTTCATCCTCCCAAGTCTCATTTCCAAATAACTTGTCATTCAACTTCATGATTGCTCCAAGGTATTTAGCAACTTGCTCTTCAGTGACATACTCATCCTCTTCAGAGGAAGAATACTCATCAGAGCTCATGAATGGCAGGAGTAAGTCCAATGGAATCTCTATGGTCTCATTTTGAGCCTCAGATTCCCATGGTTCCTCATTGGGGAACTCATTGGAGGCCAGTGGACGTCCATTGAGGTCTTCCTCAGTGGTGTTCACTGCCTCTTCTTCCTCCCAAAATTCGGCCATGTTGATGGCCTTGCACTCTCCTTTTGGATTTTCTTCTGTATTGCTTGGGAGAGTACTAGGAGGGAGTTTAGTAATTTTCTTGCTCAGCTGACCCACTTGTGCCTCCAAGTTTCTAATGGAGGACCTTGTTTCAGTCATGAAACTTTGAGTGGTTTTGATTAGATCAGAGACCATGGTTGCTAAGTCAGAGTTATTCTGCTTAGAACTCTCTGTCTGTTGCTGAGAAGATGATGGAAAAGGCTTGCTATTGCTAGACCTGTTTCTTCCACCATTATTATTATTGAAACCTTGTTGAGGTCTCTGTTGATCCTTCCATGAGAAATTTGGATGATTTCTCCATGAAGGATTATAGGTGTTTCCATAGGGTTCTCCCATGTAATTCACCTCTTCCATTGAAGGGTTCTCAGGATCATAAGCTTCTTCCTCAGATGAAGCTTCCTTAGTACTGCTTGGTGCATTTTGCATTCCAGACAGACTTTGAGAAATCATATTGACTTGTTGAGTCAATATTTTGTTCTGAGCCAATATGGCATTCAGAGTGTCAATCTCAAGAACTCCTTTCTTCTGACTAGTCCCATTGTTCACAGGATTCCTTTCAGAAGTGTACATGAATTGGTTATTTGCAACCATTTCAATCAGTTCTTGAGCTTCAGTAGGCGTCTTCTTCAGATGAAGAGATCCTCCTGTAGAGCTGTCCAAAGACATCTTAGATAGTTCAGAGAGACCATCATAGAAAATACCTATGATGCTCCATTCAAAAAGCATATCAGAAGGACACTTTCTGATTAATTGTTTGTATCTTTCCCAAGCTTCATAGAGGGATTCTCCTTCCTTCTGTCTGAAGGTTTGGACTTCCACTCTAAGCTTACTCAATTTTTGAGTTGGAAAGAACTTTGCCAAGAAGGCATTGACTAGCTTTTCCCAAGAGTCCAGGCTTTCTTTAGGTTGAGAGTCCAACCATGTTCTAGCTCTGTCTCTTACAGCAAAAGGGAATAGCATAAGTCTGTAGACCTCAGGGTCAACCCCATTAGTCTTGACAGTGTCACAGATTTGCAAGAATTCAGCTAAAAACTGATGAGGATCTTCCAATGGAAGTCCATGGAACTTGTAATTCTGTTGCATTAGAGAAACTAATTGAGGCTTAATCTCAAAGTTGTTTGCTCCAATGGCAGGGATAGAGATGCTTCTCCCATAGAAGTCGGGAGTAGGTGCAGTAAAGTCACCCAGCACCTTCCTTGCATTGTTGGCATTGTTGTTGTTTTCAGCTGCCATGAGTTCTTCTTCCTTGAAGAATTCGGTTAGGTCCTCTACAGAGAGTTGTGCCTTAGCTTCTCTTAGCTTTCGCTTCAAGGTCCTTTCAGGTTCAGGGTCAGCCTCAACAAGAATGCTTTTGTCTTTGCTTCTGCTCATATGAAAGAGAAAAAAACAAGGAAATATGGAATCCTCTATGTCACAGTATAGAGATTCCTTGAGGTGTCAGAGGAAAAGAAAAATAGAAGACAAAAGTAGAAAATTCGAATTTATCAAAGAAGATGGAGTTCGAATTTTGCATTAAGGAATAGTGTTAGTCCATAAATAGAAGGATGTGAGAAGAGGAGAAGTAATTTTCGAAAATTAAGTCAAAAATTTTGAAAACATTTTTGAAAAACACTAATTGATTTTCGAAAATCAAGAGTGGAAAAGAAATCAAGTGATTTTTGAAAAAGATTTTGAAATTAGAAATCAAAAGATTTGATTGAAAATTATTTTGAAAAAGATGTGGTTAAGAAGATATGATTGGTTTTAAAAAGATGTGATTGAGGAGATATGATTTGAAAAACATTTGAAAAGATTTGATTTTAAAAATTAATGACTTGGCTATCAAGAAAAGATATGATCCAAACATTAAACCTCTCTCAACAGAAAAGGCAACATACTTGAATTGTTGAATCAAATCATTAATTGATAGCAAGTATCTTTGAAAAAGGAAAGAAATTGGTTTTGAAAATATATGATTGAAAAGATATGATTTGAAAAAGATTTGATTTTGAAAAACTTTGAAAACCTGAAAAAAATTGCATTGAAAAACAGAATCTTCCCCCTTGAGCCATCCTGGCGTTAAACGCCCAGAATGGTGCACATTCTGGCGTTTAACGCCCAAAACTATACCTTTTTGGGCGTTAAACGCCCAACCAGGTACCCTGGCTGGCGTTTAAACGCCAGTCTGTCCTTCTTCACTGGGCGTTTTGAACGCCCAGCTTTTTCTGTGCAATTCCTCTGCTGAATGTTCTGAATCTTTAATTCTCTGTATTATTGACTTGAAAAGACACAAATTAAAAATATTTTTGGATTTTTAATAGTCAAAATGCAACTAAAATCAAATAACAATGCATGCAAGACACCAAACTTAGCAGTTTGTATACTGCTGACACTAATGAGACACATATGAGACACATAAACACTCAAGTCAAGAGAATTCAAAGATTAGAGTAAGAAATCATCAATAACATCTTGAAGATCCTTAAGACACATGAATGAATGCATGCAATTGACACCAAACTTAAAATGAAACACTAGACTCAAAAAAAATATTTTTGGATTTTATGATTTTGTAAATTTTTTTTGTGTTTTTCGAAAATTAAGTGGAAAAAGGCATCAAAATTCTTAATGAGAATTCCAGGAATCAGTGCAATGCTAGTGTAATACTCCGGTCCAGGAATTAGACATGGCTTCACAGCCAGCCAAGCTTTCAAAGAAAGCTTCGGTCCAAAACACTAGACATGGCCAAAGGCCAGCCAAGCCTTAGCAGATCACTGCTCCAATAGCAAGATTGATAGAAATCAACAAGCTATTGTGATGATAAGTTGAAATCTCGGTCCAATGAAATTAGACATGGCTTCACAGCCAGCCAGACTTCAACAAATCATCATGAAACTCTAGAATTCATCTTCAAGAATTTCGAAAAAAAATACCTAATCTAAGCAACAAGATGAACCGTCAGTTGTCCAAACTCAACAATCCCCGGCAACGGCACCAAAAACTTGGTGCGCGAATTGTGATCAATACTTTTCACAAATCAAATAATCCCTAGTAATGGCCCCAAAAACTTGGTGTTCAATACCATGGCATAAACACAACTTCGCACAACTAACAGCAAGTGTACTGGGTCGTCCAAGTAATAAACCTTACGCGAGTAAGGGTCGATCCCACAGATATTGTTGGTATGAAGCAAGCTATGGTCACCTTGTAAATCTCAGTCAGGCAAACTCAAATGGGTATGGTGATATACGAATAAAGCATAAAGATAAAGATAGAGATACTTATGTAATTCATTGGTAGGAACTTCAGACAAGCGTATGAAGATGCCTTCCCTTCCGTCTCTCTGCTTTCCTACTGTCTTCATCCAATCTTTCTTACTCCTTTCCATGGCAAGCTTAAGCAAGGGTTTCACCGTTGTCAGTGGCTACCTCCCATCCTCTCAGTGGAAATGTTCAACGCACCCTGTCACGGCACGCTATCCATCTGTCGGTTCTCGATCAGGCCGGAATAGAATCCAGTGATTCTTTTGCGTCTGTCACTAACGCCCCGCCCTCAGGAGTTTGAAGCACGTCACAGTCATTCATCATTGAATCCTACTCAGAATACCACAGACAAGGTTAGACCTTCCAGATTCTCTTGAATGCCGCCATCAGTCTAGCCTATACCACGAAGACTCTGATCTCACGGAATGGCTGGCTCGTTTGTCAGGCGAGCATCGGTTGTCAGGCGATCAACCATGCATCGTGTATCAGGAATCTAAGAGATATCCACCCAATCTAAGGTAGAACGGAGGTGGTTG